>NW_025335285.1:0-5461 GCF_004798865.1 Varanus komodoensis
AGAAGAGTTGGAAGGGGCCATGAAGGCCATCGAGGCCAACTCCCTGCCATTGCAGAACACCAGCTCACACCATCCCACTCAGGTGGCTACCCAGTTTCTTCTTGAAAGTGACTAGTGTGGGAGAGCCCACCATCTCTCCAGGCAGCTGGTTCCACTGTCATATTGCCCTGACAGGGAGGAAGCTCTTCCTGATGTCCTGCCTGAATCTGGGTTGTTGCAACTTGAGCTGATTCTTCCGTGTCCCACACTCTGGCATCAGCAAGAACAGATTTTGACCTCCCTCTTTGTGACAGCCTTGGAGGTGCTTATAGAGGATATCATGTCCCCGCTCATTCTTCTCTTCTCAAGGCTGAACATGCCCAGTTCTCTCAGTCTCTCCTCACAGGGCAGCATTTCCAAACCCTGGGTCATTTCTGATGCCCTCCACTGGACCTTTCTAAGTTCTCTGTGTCTTTCTTCAATCTTGGTGCCCAGAACTGGACATGGCATTCCAGGTGGGCTCTGACTAGTAAGGAGTATAGGAAGTTGGACCCAATGGCCTTTGGGCCCTTCCAACTCTACTGTTCTTTGATTCTATGATGGCAACAGCCTCACTTGGATTAGATGAGAAGGAGAGGTTGAGCTGAGTGTCATCAGCATATTGCAGAAACCTCAGCCCAGACCTCTGGATGATCTCAGAGCAGTTTCATGTAGATATTGAACAGCATCGGGGACAGAAGAGAGCCATGTGGAACCCCATGATGCAACTGCCATGAGGTAGCACAACTGTCCCCCAGCTCCAACTTCTGGACCTGGTCAGCCAGGCAGGAGCGGAACCACTGTAAATGGTGCCTCCCACTCCTAACGCGGCCAGCCTGTCCAGAAGGACAACATGGTCAATGGTGTTGAAAGCCACCTTGAGGTCAAGAAGAACCAACAGGGTCAAACTCCCCCGTCCCTCTCCCTGCATAGGTCATCGAACAGGGTGACGAAGGCTGTCTCTGTCTGGTACCCAGGCCTAAAACCCAATTGAGATGGATCCAGAGCTCACACCAACTGCTTCAGCGACTCCATCCAGCCACCTCCTCCTCTGCCGTCCCCTTATTCTTCAACCATCTATTGTTCCCAGCATTAGGCTCTTCTCCAGGGAGTCCTTTCTTCTCATTAGGCAGCCACAGTATCTGAGCTTCATCTTTTATTTATTTATTTATTTATTTATTAAAACATTTTTATGCCGCCCCATTCGCCGAAGCCTCGGGGCGGCTTACAACAAAAAATTTAAAATAACATTTTAAAATATATACAATAAAATACAAATATATAATATAAAACATACACTATAAAACAAGCCGCCCTGGCCAAATAAAATTCAATAATATTAACATTTAAAATACTGCTTAAATAAAAAGGTCTTCGCCTGGCGCCGAAAAACAAATAACGACGGCGCCAGGCGGACCTCTCTGGGATATCTTCCATATCTGACCTTCTAAAGTGTTGATTTCCTTTAGGTTGACTGATTGAACCTCTTTGCAGTCCAAAGGAGTCTTCCCGGCACCACAATCCAAAGGCCTCAGTTGTTCCTTCTCCTCAGATGGCCAAAGTATCTTAGCTTCATCTTCCATATCTGGCCTTCTACAGAGCAGTCAGGGTTGATCTCCTCTAAGACCAACTGGTTCGATCTCCATTGAGCTCCATCTTCAGGATCTGGCCTTCACAAGAGTAGGTAGGGTTGATCTCCTCTAGGACTGACTGGTTTGATCTACGATTGACTGGTTTGAGATCCATTGAGCTCTATCTTCAGGATCTGGCCATCACAAGAGTAGGCAGGGTTGATCTCTTCTAGGACTGACTGGTTTGATCTAAGATTGACTGGTTTGAGCTCCATTGAGCTCCATCTTCAGGATCTGGCCTTCTCAAGAGTAGGTAGGGTTGATCTCCTCTAGGACTGAGGGTCTCTTTGACCCTCATTTATCATCTCAGCCTGGATGCTCACAGCTCCCAACCTCCCTTTTTATCCCTTTAAATCCCTGCTTTGTTCTCCCAGCTTGGGTGTGTGGTGTGCTGAATCCTGAGGCTGGTCCTGGATTGAGGGAACAGGGAAGCTCCACCTGGGATGCTTCCCAGAATGTCGTGGGACAGAGAATCCAGTCCTCTTTTACATAATGCTCAGCAAGCAGAAAATGAAAGCACCTTCATCCCAGCAAAGTTGGGAATGCTTTCCTTCCATTTTGCACTTCAGTGGCAACCTATCACTTGCAGGGAGAAAATACTGGAAGAAACAATATCCTCCCCAAATCTGAAGAGTCGAACTGTGGCAGGGAAGGTCTGAGGAAGACCGGAGTGTCTTCTGAGAGGCAGGGGGACCTGTTGCAGTGAGTGCCAAGCAAGAGGCAGGGCAGGCCCAGTTCCAGCCCCCACCCCCACCGCATCCTCAAAGCTCCCGGAAGATGCTTGGCCAATCACTTCTTCTGAGCTCACTTCCCTCACAGTGTAAAAGAAGAGGTGGAAAAACTTGTAAGCTTCTTTGGGTGTTTGCAGGAGGAGAAAAGGCAGAGAACGCATGCAATGTAAACACAAAACCTCTGAGGGACAGGGTTCGCAGCTTAGGAGTGCTCCTCAACCCTGAGCTGTCTCTAGAAACTCAGGTGATGGCGGTAGCGAGGAGCGCTTTCCTTCGGCTTCGGCTGATCCATCAGTGTCACTGTGAGGGGGAAGGGGACCCCCCACGTACATGGACCCTTGGCCTCCAAAATATGAGGGGATCGTGGAAATGGTGCACTGAGTTCAGTGGGCCAGTTGGTTCCCACATGGCCTAGAAATCACTGGACGGGGCTGAAGCAGCCATCCCCAGCTGTGCGGCAACTTTCCCAGAAGGACTCCAAGCTGTAAGCAAGGCCATGGTTGCTACTACAGGAGGAGTCTGGCTGGACTTCTGCTCCAAACAGAGTGACCTCCTCCCTCAGGGCAGTTTCCCTGCTGACTCTGAGTAAAGCCGGAGCTCTCACAGCTTGGGATTGGACTTCTTCAACACTTCCCCATGTGGAGCAAGAGATTTCCTGCACCGAATCTTTCTCTTCCTGCTTTCAGGAGGAGTCTGGGGGCCTCCCCACAGCTCTGGCAAGATGCCTCTGCTTTGCGTTCTTGCAACAAAGTCTCTTTGTGAACACATGCCAGGGAGCCAGCCCAGTGCAAGCTTCCATGGGAAGGGATCCATCATGCCAGACAGATCTTCTCCAAGGAACCCTCCCACCCCCAAGATCCCCACCCTGGAAAAGGAGCTGGAGGGATTTCCAAGCTTCATTGCCGGTACCCTGTCAAGTTCTGGGCAAACATTATTTGTCTGCTCACACTTCAAAATATAGAATGAAAATGTGAAAGACTGAAAACACAAACTATTCATAGAAACAAAAAAAGACAAAAGACAAACCTTAGCTAAGGAGGTTAACAAGGGAAGATTTCTTCTGTACTGCTTCCCCTGGTATGAAATGGAACTTTTATTTGTCCAGCTACCAAAAAGTGCAAAGGATAATTTTTTTTCTAATTGGTTAATATGATACTGTCCATGTGCCCAAAATGGATCGCTGGTTTGTTCTGAAACGTTTTGCGCTCTTGATGAACAAAACAAACAACATTTTATGCTTTGCTTTTCATCATGAGATGCTCCTTGGTATTCAGATCAGGCCTCCATAGAATGATGTAGCACTTGGGCAGGAAGATGCAGCCCAGCAGCCCAGTGCTGGAGGCCAAGATGGAGAATACCTGCACGGCCACCATGTACTTCCCATTGGTGCTCAGGTAGGTGGGCACGAAAGACACCCAGACGCTGCAGAAGACCAGCATGCTGAAGGTGATCAGCCTGGCCTCGTTGAAGGCCCCGGGTAGCTTCCTGGCCAGGAAGGCCACCGTGAAGCAGACGGCAGCCAGGAAGCCCATGTAGCCGAGGGCAGCGTAGAACATGGCCACAGAGCCTTCGTTGCACTGCAGGACGATATGTCCAGCCTGGGAGTGCAAGTCAGAGCCAGGGAATGGGGGAGCAGTTCCCTGCCAGATGGGGGAGAGGACCACTTGGACACTGGAGCAGCAGACGACAATGGAGTTGGCCAAACTCCTCCCCAACCAGTTCCTTGCCCTGTTGCCTGGCTTGGTGGCCAGGAAGGCCAGCACCACAGTGACTGTTTTGGCCAGGAGGGAAGAGATGGCCACTGAGAAGATGATGCTGAAGGCTGCTTGTCGCAGGAGGCAGGTGATGCTTCTTGGCTGGCCAATGAAGAGAAAAGAGGAGAAAAAGCACAGCAGGAGGGAGACACGCAGAACGTAGGAGAGGTCTCGGTTGTTGGCCTTGACTACTGGAGTCTCTTGGAATTTTCTGAAGATCCCCAATATGCCGCCTGTGGCATTGGAGAACAGTAGGACCATGCCAGCTCTCCATGCACCTGGCCTGGGGCAGGGGCTGAGCGAGAGAGAAGGAGCTTAAGGGCAGGAGGCTTGGGGCTGAGGAAGCTGAGGGCAGGGGAGATACAGCTGTAAAGGGCAGAATGTGGAGGACTTCCAGCATTTCAGGGGATTCCATAACTGAACCCCACCAGAAGCAGCTGGACTTTCCCTCCAAGTGAAAAGCATCGCGTTTGTTCACTACACCTATTGCATCTCAGGCTATTGATTTATTCATTAAAATCTGTACTTGCCATTATCCAGACTGTAAGTGAAGGGATGGGAAATGAAAACAAGAGAATACTGGGGATGGTATTCTTCATCTGACTTTTCCATCTTGGCCACTCAATGGGATTCCACTGAATGGTGAATCTGGGGCCAGGCAAGCCCCGTCTTTCTAGACTCCCAACTTTCACCCTTACAGCAGTCTCATTTGGAAACTTCACCCAGCAGAAAAGGTCCAGGTTGGCTGTCAAGTCTCCATTCTCATCTAAATACAGTCCCTCAATTGAACGATTGTGAAACTGGGGGTCTCTCAGGAAAGGGTGGAGCTGGAACAACACAGAAAATACATTTGAGAAGACCCGTTTCATATCCCAGTTTTTGCTAAGAGCTGCTCCCAGTTTAGTGAGGCCAGGTGTGACTCCAGTAATGGGCAGAATTATGATTTCACTGCTGGATGCCCATGCTCTGGTTTGGGAATTTAGGAAATAGAGAAGGGTTTGGGTTAGACCTTTTTATTCGACCATTATTTTAATACTCAACGCTTGTAGATTTTTTAGGATTGGTCCCTTCACAGTCGCAGTTTCTATTTTGTCCTCCTATTTCTCTAGTTGTGTTGTGTTTTTTTTATTTTTTTTAATAATTGACATTTTATATACTATTTTACATTTTACATTGTGCTTTTATATTTTGTAAGCCATCCTGAGCACTAGGCGATGGGATGGGACGAAGATGCCTGTAATAAGTACTGAATGAATAAATAAATGTATTGCCTTGTGCTCAGAACCCAGGCAAGATAGCAAGCCCGGGGATATTTCAGCACTGCTCA
>NW_025335285.1:5475-7881 GCF_004798865.1 Varanus komodoensis
GGAGGGGGGGTCGCTTTGGTTTACCGAGCCTCCATCTCTCTCATGGGACTTCCTGTCTCTTCGAGGCCAGGGCTGGAGTGCCTGTACTTGGTGTTGGGCGAACGAGACAGATTGGGGATTCTGTTGGTGTACCGTGCACCCTTCTGCCCTGCAGACTCCCTATCTGAACTGACAGAGACCATCTCAGACCTGGTGTTGAAGACCCCTAGGATGTTGGTCCTGGGGACTTCAATCTCCATGCTGAGTCTGGTCTAACTGGAGCTGCTCAAGACTTCATGGCCTCCATGATGGCCATGGGGCTATCTCAACATGTCTCCGGCCCGACCCATGAACGTGGACACACTCTGGACCTGGTTTTTTTGACGGGGCAGGAAGAGGGTGACCTGAGGGTGAGAAATTTATGTTTGACTCCCCTGTCATGGTCAGATCACTTCCTGGTGAGGTTTGTGCTCGAGAGTGAGCTCTTCCTCTGTAAGGGTGCGGATCCGATTGTGTGGGTCTGCCCCCGGACCCGGATGGATCCGGATGGATTCCTGAAAGCCCTGGGGGAATTTCCGGCTGACATGACGGGTGCTCCTGTCGAGGCTCTGGTCGAACTGTGGAACGGGGAGATGACCAGGGCTGTGGACACGATCGCTCCTAAGCGTCCTCTCCCACCGGGCAGAGCCCGCTCTTCCCCTTGGTGTACCTCTGAATTGCGGGCGAAGAAGCAGGTTGGGAGACGCTAGAGCATAGGTGGAGGAAATCATGGGATGAATCTGACCGAACACACTTGAAAGACCACTATCAGGCCTATACTGTGGCGGTGAAGGCGGCGAAAAAGAAGTTTATTTCCGCTTCCATTGCCTCCTCACAATGCCATCCGGCGGAGCTTTTTCGAGTGGTGCAAAGCCTGGTTCGGCCGGGCCCTAAGGAAGATCCGGTTCCACCCTCAAAGGCCCACTGTGACGACTTTGCCAGGCATTTCAGGGAGAAAATCTCTCAGATTCGTCACGAGCTGGACTCCACTAATGAATCAGAAGTTTCAGGGGAGACACCAATGTTGCCGTCTGGTCCAGATTTATTGGATGAATTTCAGTTATTGCAGCCCAATGATGTGGACAAGGTGCTTGGACGAGTATGTCCCACCACTTGCCTTTTGGACCCTTGCCCGTCTTGGTTAATAAATAATTCCAAGCACGGGATTGGGACCTGGATCTTGGAAGTGGTTAACGCTTCTCTGAGAGAGGGTCAAGTGCCTGCCCCTTTAAAGGAGGTGGTAGTCCGACTGGTCCTGAAGAAAGCGTCACTGGATCCAGAGATGGCCACTAACTATAGACCAGTGGCCAACATCCCGTTTCTGGGCAAGGTCTTGGAGCGGGTGGTGGTGGGACAACTCCAAGCACTCTTGGATGAAACTGATTATCTGGACCCATGTCAGTCCGGCTTCAGACCCGGGTACGGTACTGAATCTGCCTTGGTCACCCTGTACGATGACCTGTACAGGGAGAAGGACAGGGGGAGTTCTTCCCTGTTGGTTCTTCTGGACCTCTCAGCGGCTTTTGATACCATCGACCATGGTATCCTTCTGGATAGGCTGGCGGGATTGGGGGTAGGAGGCACTGCCATGCAGTGGTTCCGCTCCTATCTCAACGGCCGATTCCAGAAGGTAGTGCTGGGGGACTACAGCTCTGCGTCATGGCAGCTATGCTATGGAGTACCACAGGGCTCCATTTTGTCCCCTTTGTTGTTTAACATCTATATGAAACCGCTGGGAGAGGTGTTCAGGAGGTGTGGTCTACGGAATCATCAGTATGCTGATGATACCCAGCTCTACCTCTCATTTTCCACTAATCCAGGTGAGGCAGTGGCTGTACTGAACCGGTGCTTGGCCGAGGTAATGGGCTGGATGAGAGCCAATAAACTCAAGCTCAATCCAGACAAGATGGAGATCCTGTTGATTGGCAGATCAGGCTTCGGAGAGGGTGGATTGGACCTGACCCTGAATGGGGTTGCACTCCCTCTTAGGGACAAGGTCCGCAGCTTAGGAGTACTCCTCGACCCGGAGCTTTCATTGGAAGCTCAGGTGACAGCGGTGGAGAGGAGCGCTTTCCTTCAGCTTCGGCTGATTAATCAGCTGCCCCCCTACCTGGAGTACGACAGCCTGGCGACGGTGACACACGCGCTGGTGACTTCCCGCCTTGACTTCTGTAACGCGCTTTACGTGGGGCTTCCCTTGAAGACGGTCCGGATACTTCAATTGGTTCAAAATAGAGCTGCCAGGTTGCTGACGGGGACGGAACGTTGTGTTCACATAACTCCAGTCCTCCGACAGCTTCACTGGCTTCCCATTGAAGTCCGGGCCCAATTCAAGGTGTTGGTTATGACCTATAAAGCCCTAAACGGCTTGGGACCTGGTTACCTGAA
>NW_025335285.1:8727-12095 GCF_004798865.1 Varanus komodoensis
TCATGGACTTCCTCCTGGATCTGGAGGAAAGAGCCGCATCCACGGCACGGGCCACAGCCTGGAAGGTTTTGTAAGATAAGAAGCTGTCCAGAGAGAGTGTTCGCTCCTTGTCCACTTGAGGCCGGCCCTCCTGTTCCTCCTCCTCTCTGCATCTCTTCCACTTTTTCACTGACAGCACATGCTTTGAATACGAACACTTGAACACACTGTTCACAAATTCCTCCGTAGAGTAATAAAAATCCCAAAAACCATCATAGCTGGTCCTTTTACTTGTTTGAAGAAGGAAGGAAAAATATGCATAGACATGCTGGAAATCAACATTTCCCTAAGCTAAAGCCAAGCTAAAGTCACACAAAGTTGTGCTACTCATGACTTTCCCTTTTTCAGGTTGCATTAAAATTTCAACAGCTTTTTCTAGAATAAATAATGCATAGAAGAAGAAAAGCAACTCTTCAAAATAAATAAAGACATTGATTTCTACCAAAATCTTCCTGGCTGCCACCCAACTGGCACTTGTCCCACTTTCATTTGTGAGAAGCTGTGTGAAAAAACCACGCAAGTGCTATTCCTGAGGAGCTCCGGTTTCAAGGTTCTCATGAACTTGTCTCCATTCTCAGTGTCCAGGGAGAAGAGCCCCACCATCGTCCACCTGAAGTGCAGCAGCAGCCTGACGATCCCTGGGTACTGGAAGCCTTCTTCGGGGAGCATCCTGTACAAGGAAGGGGACTGGCTTTTTTCTTTCCAGTCCTGAGAAGTGAAAGCATAAGTGACCTGGGAGAGAAAGGAAGAGAGAGACTGATGAATTGCTTCAACTCAGTACTTAGTCAAAGTTTCTCATCTCATGAGAATACACCCCTTAGTATTGAATTGTATGCATAAAATGAGATTTAGAAAGAAGCAATGCGTATCATTTTCTGAAAATAAAGTCTATCACTGAGAATAAGGAAGTGAGAATAAGTGTTTGCACGGCAGACTCCTCTGCAACCCCAGCCTCTCCCGATCCCTGAGCAGGACAGCAGGGAAGGAGGCGCCCTCCCCTTTGTGCCTGGATGCAAGACAGTCCTCTGCCATCTCAGTGGTGTCTTGGGGGGTTCAGCATGGTTCTGGTGGAGGGGGCCCATGAGGTTTAGCAAGAAGAGCAGCAGTGCGTGATGATTTCCATATTTTTTTTATAAATTTTATTTAAATTTTTTTAAAGTAAAACTAAAAACATTAATCATTATATATGTCGGATTTACTGGGTCAACCCCCTACTACATATGTTTTAACATTCTATAATCATATTTAAATCAGTTTAAAATAACTTGAAAATATCTCTAAATTTATGCCAAGTCCCATTTCTCCAGCATTTTATTAAAAAGATACCATTTGATAGAAGTCAGTGTCTTCTTTCTCCATCAATGATAAAGTCAATCTATCCATTTCTGCACAGTCCAAGATCTTTCTTACAATCAATTCATCGGTGGGTAGCTCCTCACTTTTCCAGTACTGAGCAAATGCAATCCTAGCTGCTGTAATTAAGTGTAACATCAAATACATTTCCTGTCTATTAATGTCTTCTGATATGATGCCTAACAAGAAAGCTTCAGGTTTAAAAGCAAAGTGTTTTTGTAATATTTCCTCCAGCCATTTATGTATTTTAATCCAATACTTTTTTGCATTATCACAAGTCCACCACATATGATAAAAAGTACCTACTTTATGTTTACATTTCCAACATCTATTTGCCATATTTGGAAACATCTTAGCTAATTGACTTGGTGACAAATACCATCTATAGAATATTTTATATAAATTTTCTTTATATGAAGTTGCTAATGTTACCTTAATATTTCTCTCCCATAGTTTTGGCACTTTTCTAATTCAACATTATATCCGAAGTTTTGTGCCCATGTTATCATAGTTTCCTTAACCTGTTCCCCTTCCATTTTCCTATCAAGTAAAAAATCATATAATCTTTTAATCATTTTCTCATCTGTTTTAAGCATCACTTGATCAAATGCTGTTAGGTCTTTGTAAAACCCCCATGCTTTACAATCTTTACCATATTTCGATTGAGACCTCCGTCCTTATCCAAAATATCATTATATCTTATAATCCCTTCAAAGTTCAATACATTTGGATATACAAAAGCTTCCATAGGTGAAAGCCGTCTTGGTAGTTTATTACACATTTTTAATTTAGCTTTTCCCACACCAACATTAATGATCTTCTAATAAAATGACTCAGAAAAGACCCATGTGACTTAGCTTTCTTGTACCATTAATAAGCATGCCAACCCATCTGCAAGTCATGACCTTCAGGATAGAAGAATCTCTCATTTCGCAAAGTTATCCATTCTTTAAGCCAAGTTAACACAGATGCTTGATAATACAATATCCAATCAGGAAGACCAAAACTCCATTCTTTTTAGCTTCCTGAAGCATTTTTAATTTAATCCTTGGTTTCTTTTTTCTCCAGATAAATGTCAAAATTGAAAATTTAAGTCATCAAATAATTTTTTATCAATTTTTATGGGAATCATTTTGAACAAAATCCGAAGTTCAGGTAATATATTCATTTTGACCAGTGCTATTCTTCCCATCAGAGATAAATGTAAATTGGCCCATTTTCCCAAATCCTCTTTAACAATCTGCAAATCTACTTGTTCCTGGAGTCTTTCTTTTTTGTCTGGTGTAAAGTTTTTGACTAAAAGTTTCATTTTTTCTCTATTTATTTGCATTCCCGTAACCTCACCATATTCCTCAATCTGTTGTAAAAGTTTAGGCATTGTTACAAAGGATTCCTCCATTATGAAAACCAAATCATCTGTGAATGCTTGCAATTTATAACTTTCATCCCTAATTCTAGTACCTTTAATGTCCTCGTCATCCCTGACACTTCTATTCAATACCTCTAAGATCAACATAAACGACAGGGGTGACAGCAGGCATCCTTGCCTTGTACCCTTTTGGATCTTTATAGGGTTTGAAAGTTCTCATTAATTAAAATCCTGGCTGACTGTTTTTGATAAATGCTTGATATCGCATTCATAAATTTTTCACCAAACTCCATTTGAGTCATCTTTTGCTTCATAAATTACCAATTAAGATTATCAAAGGCTTTTTGAGCATCCATGAACAGTAAAGGCATTGGTTTTTCAGTATGTATCTCATAATATTCTAAGATATCCAAGATAGTTCTCAGGTTATTCTTCATTTGTCTTTTAGGCAAAAAGCCATTTTGATCTGGATGAATAAAGTGTATTCCCTTCTCCGGGAACCCTCCATGAAAGAAATTAGGAGAATAAGTACTCGGAGGAGGGCTTTCTCTGCGGTGGCACCCAACCTATGGAATTCACTCCCCAAAGAGGTCCGCCTGGCACCGTC
>NW_025335285.1:12195-12974 GCF_004798865.1 Varanus komodoensis
ATTGTTAAAACATATGATCTGGCCAGGGCAACTTCTTCTTCCTTCTCTTTCTCCTCCTATATTTTTATTTACTTAGTTTATACTGATAATTTTAATCTTATATTTGTAAATCAATGTATTTTTTGTATTTTGTAATTAATGGTAATTTATTATGTGCTATTGTATTTCATTGTATTTTATCGTGTTGTAAGCCGCCCCGAGGTTTCGGCAAGGGGCGGCATAGAAATGTTATAATAATAATAATTAGGAACTTCTTCAGTCTTTCTGCCAGTATAGAGGCAACATTTTTGTAATCCACATTTAGTAACGATATAGGTCTGTAGTTTTGTATCTGTGTTACATCCATATCTTCTTTTGGTATTAATGTGATATTTGCCTCTGTCCAAGTAGTTGGTATTTTAGCATTTAACAATGTTTCATTGCATATATCTTTTAAGAATGTAGCAAAGATTTCTTCGAGAGATTTGTAAAAGTCAGCTGGCAGTCCATCCGGGCCTGGAGTTTTATCATTCTTTTGTCGCTTAATTGCCTCTATTACTTCCATAGTTGTTACTTCTTGATTCAGTAGTTTTTGATATTTCTCTGGTAGTTTTGGTAATTCTCCCTTTCGAATGTATTCTTTAACTTTCTCAATTGAAATCTCCTCCTTCTGATATAACTTTGTGAAAAAGTCTTCCGCTATTTTCTTAATTTGTACACTTTGTACATGTAGTCGTCCTTCTCCGTCTTTCTGTTTCAGAATAAGTCTTTCTCTTTTTCTTTACTTTATATGCTAACCA
>NW_025335285.1:16050-17625 GCF_004798865.1 Varanus komodoensis
CCAATCCTGAGGGCCCTGCCTCTTTGTCCATTTTAAACTTGCATTTTTCTGGTGTTTTGGGCTCTAAGTAACCCACGGGGAAAAGGAAATCCTTGAATCGGGGTAGGTTAGACTCCTTCACTAGCTGGGGTGCCCCAAGAGGAGAACATGAAAGTTCAGAAATGATCCCACAGTGGTCATCTCCAGCCTCTCCCAGATTTGCCCAAGTACAATAAGAAATGGTTAAGAGTCCTAATGTACACTCGTGACAGCAAATCTCTCTCCCTCGTTTGGTCCAGTAGGAACCTGGGACCATGTGTGGTGTTGGAAAAGTCCAAATAAAGCCTTTAATAAAAGGAAGGCCTCTGTGCGTCTTTTTAATATAAAATTGGGCAGCAGTGTCCTTCCTCCTCTCCCCAGGAAAGGACTCAACTTTTCAGCCAGGGTCAGAGATTGAGACAAATAATCACAGCTAAGGCTGCTTTTTATGATGTACAAAGCTTAATCCACTCAGGAATGCCTGTGTGTGGCTCTAATTATCAGCTTGAGAACTTGCTAGGAGCTTCTGTGTAGTTAAAATTGAAACACAAGCATCTGACCAGTCAGCTCACTGGCTGCCGGGGGCAGTGCAGAATAGATTCCCTTGTCCTGATGCAATCATCTTCCACTGAATGTCAAAACCCATACCTAGGAACTGTGCTAATTGATATCACTCAATTGTTTGCCTTGTCATTAATCCCCCAACCACCCTATATTGCTGTAAAATTTTGCAACATCCTTTCCACTATTAACCTCACATTGTTGTCTTTGCACCTCTGTTGTTCTCTGCAATGTACTTCATCATGGCCCCAAAACTGTGTATGTGACCCACAACTAATAAAACATTCTGTATATGCCCAAGGAACTCATAGTTGGTTTGCTATGCTGGCTGCCCTGCAGCACTGTTGTGTTTTTCTACAGCAGAGAGGTACCTGGGTGTTCTGCCAATAAGCTGCTAAGACTGAGCATTGCAACTTCCATGTGGATACAAGCATACATTCTCCTGATACTGCTAATCGAGATTTCCTGACAGTGTCATCCTCCCTGCCTAGCCAATGAGACACATTTGAGTCCCAGAAATATTCCTCCCCGTTAGCCAAACACTTGCAGCCACATTGAACCAGAGCAGCCATTTTCCTTGCCCACACATGTTTTTTGCTATAGAGACCATGAAACATAGAAACATAGAGTGAGCTAGAGGAGCCTCCCAGGCCATCTAGTCCAACCCTCAGCTCCAGCCAGCTCTGCTCATGACATGCCTACCATGTGCATGAACAGCCTATCCCTAAACACCCTCACCAATGGGGCTTCTACCACCTCCTGTAGAAGCCTATTCCATGCCCATGAAGGCACCAAGCATCCCCGAACATGGAAGCCTTGCACTAGATCATGGCCAAGTCATGCCTTCATCTTTCTAAAAGGAACCAGGAAGAGAGACTTTGCTGCACCTCCTGACAATGTGAAAGGGCAGATTCTGATAGCAGCTCCTTTTATGGTATTTATTTATTTATTTATTTATTTGGAGTTTTTGTATGCTGTCCCATTCACATAAGCCTC
>NW_025335286.1:0-3452 GCF_004798865.1 Varanus komodoensis
CATGGCATCTCTGTCCCTCCCGCCAGCTACCCCACCGCAGGAGGCGGAAAGGCAGACCCCGGCAGGAGGGCCCCGGCAAAGTGCTCCCCTCGGAGTCCAGCTTGATGCAAACCAGAGACTCCACGCAGAGTCGCAGGCGCCTCCCCGAGTGCCTTGCGCATGGAGGAGAGAGGGAGCGAGCTGGACGGGCATCGGAGGAGGCCGTCTGCCTTCCTGAACTGTGCTCATCCAACAGGGCGGGCTCCTGGCCTAGGCAGGAAGCCTTCGGGGCTGGCTCTCCCTGAGTCGATGAGAAACTTGAAAGGAGAGCAGGAAACATCCCCCTGGTGCCTCGGGACACGGATGGGAGAATGCTGGACAAGAGTGGGAGACTTTGAGCTCCCCAGACATGAACTGAGATGTGTCTGCCCTCCTCCACTGAGCTCACTCGACACAATGAACTTCAGAAGTCTCCTAGTGGCTTATGACATGGAAGCCAGGATGGGATGCAGAACGGACGGAGAATTTGCAGCTACACTTGCCTGGCTGCTCCTTCTTCCTGAACGAAGGAAAGAGGGCGGGAAGGAATTGGTCAATTCTAGACAAGTCGAGTGCTGCAGCGTGACGTTGGTTCCTGCCAGAGTGGCTTATTCTGAAGAGCATAATGAGACCCTTGTGCAGGGTTCCGCAAACTCTTTCAGCAGGGGGCCAGTGGTGGGTGTGGGCCGGCAAGGTGGTGCCAGCAGTGCATGCAGGTGAGGGGGTGGGGGGGTATGGGGCGGGGGTCTGAGCACCGAAGAATTGAAGCCTTTGAATTGTGGTGCTGGAGGAGACTCTTGCGAATCCCTTGGACCGCAAGGTGATCAAACCTGTGAGTCCTAGAGGTGATCAACCCTGACTGCTCTTTAGAAGGCCAGATCCTGAAGAAGAAACCCAAATACTTTGGCCACCTAATGAGAAGGAGGGACTCCCTGGAGAAGAGCTTAATGCTGGGAACAATTGAGGGCAAAAGAAGGAGGGGAGGGCAGAGGATGAGGTGGCTGGATGGGGTCACTGGGGCAGTCGGCGTGAGCTTGAGTGGACTCCAGGGGATGGTGGAGGACAGGAAGGCCTGCAGGTGTGTTGTCCATGGGGTTGTGATGGGTCAATCACGACTTCGCAACTCTCAAGAAAATTCTGTAGCTCGCAGTTTGCAAGATCGGCCACCAGAGGGCAGACTAGTCACAGCACCGAAGCCTTAAGTGTATAATACAATATTATGTACGGCTTACATTTATGCAGAATTATGTGTAATTTCATTTAACATTGGTAATGATAAGGATGAAAAGTAACTTTTAATGAAAAATGTTTCTCTAAAATTAGGCAAAGACTACTGAATAAAACCTATTATTGTTACTATTACCCATTTATTAAGCTTTTTTTTAAGTAGAGCCCTTAGAAACACTGTCCTCAATGATACTTACAACACCTNACACCTCTGTGAGGTAGTCCAATATTGCTCCATAAAGCAGATGGAGATATGGCTGAAGGACAGAGCCGAGTTCCCCCGGATGTGCCCATACATGGGTTTAGGAAAGAGCCGGTCCGGTGACCCTGAAAGACAAGACTCTGCCAGTGCCTCTTGACATTCCCGTAAAACAGGATAAAAAGGAAAGTACTTTATCGCGGGGCGCCATTTTGCCTTCTCTGTGCACGGAGGCCTTTTTCTGCAGAATGAAGCCTTTTCCACCTCCCGCCCCTGGAGTACTTGATCGGCCACTGCACACGCCTCGACCAAACCCCACTTCTGCGGACAACACTGAGGAAGAAGACCTTCCCCTCCTCCCCAGCCGCTTCCACGGATCTCCCATGTTTGATTTCTTTTTTTTACCCCCCCCCCATTTTTTTTGCAAAAAAACCATAATTACAATACATCACAACAACAATAACATAACAAACACAGTAATAAAAAGTAAACGATAAAGTGCCCCCACCACCCCGGAGACCAATGCTACCACCGTTCACATACCGTAACAACTAATCATACATAATATGCTTCAATTATTTCCATATCCCCTCCAGACGTTCATATAGTCTTGGCTGGGTTTACAGCCTTTGCCTTCTATCAGTACTGCTTTTACAAAACCTTCCCAGATTTCATTATATTTATTTGCTTTCATTAACCCTCTTTTAAGTTTTATTTCTGTCACCAGTTTACCATTAATGTTCCATATGCTCCAATGGAGCAATTACCATGTTCCCTATTTCATTACACCATTCATGCCTTTGCAAAACCCAATTCTGTTTCCAGTATTGAACTATCGCTAGCCTAACTGCCACTATCAGACTTACAATCAATTCTTGCTTAGCTTCATTTATATCTTGTTTTTCTTTCAACAGTAAGAACACCATTCTCAGTGATCTCTTCTGTTCCAAATATTCTTCCAGCCCTTGTCTTTTATCTCACGTACATCCATTTCCCAAATTGATTTTAAACGTTTTGTCTGATCCCCTCACTCCATTAATATCCTATCGATTTTGGCAATTCTTCCTTTACTTGTACATTCTTCCTCAGACTCAATTCTTTTATAATGTTTCAAATTTTGTTAATTGCCTTTCTTCCTCTTTAAATTGATCCTCCATCTTTCTCCATTTTTCTCAGTGAATTAGATTTAGCCTATTTAACCTCTGGCAATATACTGCTTAATTGTAATATATTTTTATCTTATTTTTCCAGTCTTCCCATATATATACATGGTTATTTTTTAAGTTACTTTTCCAATCCT
The DNA here is from genome assembly GCF_004798865.1 of Varanus komodoensis. NCBI lineage: Eukaryota > Metazoa > Chordata > Lepidosauria > Squamata > Varanidae > Varanus > Varanus komodoensis. The sequence continues at coordinate 2,745 of NW_025335286.1, forward strand.
TTAATTCTATTTTTGGGAATTTCTCCATTTCGACCACTGGTGTTAATGGAGAGGTTCCCGGGATTAACTGTTGTCTCCATTTTTCCCATACTCCATCGTATTTTTTAAAAAGGGATTTTGAATTCTCTTAATAATCTTTTTAATATCCTTTAAAAACCAGTATGTCTCTAAATGATCACCTATTTCCCTTAATTCTTTTAATTCAATTATCACTCCATATTAGTTCTTTGCTTTGGGCTATAATATCTGGAACAATCTTTAATTGGGTTACAACCCAATACTTTTAACATCTGGAATGCCCACCCCTTTTTTGTGTGATTCATACCACAGCACTTTACTTATTCTTGCTCTCTTCCCTCCATTACAATAAACCTCCAATAATTTCTGCATCTCTGTTAATTCATGATCATGAAACCTGACTGGAATCATCCGAAATAAAAAACAAAACAAAAACCTTTGGCAGAATTTTCTTTTTTCTAACTGCTATTCTTCCAAACCATGATAATTTTACCTTTACATATTTTCCTGTTTTATCTTTTATGTCCTTTTAACTTTTCATGTTTCTTAATTCTTGACTATCTTTTGGAATATCAATTTCTAAGTATCAAATATTGTGTACTATTTTTAATTTACATTTTTCTTTTAATATACAGATCCACTTCTTCACTATTATGATTATATAACATCATTTCAGATTTTTCCCAATTA
>NW_025335286.1:3461-4712 GCF_004798865.1 Varanus komodoensis
CCACTATATTTCCCAAATTCCTTTAAATGTGAATATATTCTCTCTATTGTATTTATTGGGTCTTGAAATGTTAGCTATGTACGTGCATTTTTTCAAAGTTATTTTTTGTCATGAAAATTTTGAAAGAGATCTACACTATTGTCATCTGTGAACAAATTAATCTTAATTTTCTGATGTACTCCAATTCCTTCTATCTGTGTATCATTCCTAATTGCATTTGCCAATATTTCCATCATTAAAGCAAATAATATTGGGGATAAAGGACAACCCTGTCTCGTCCCTCAGTTTAGGATTATTGTTTCTGTAATAACATCATTTACGATTATTTTGCCATATTTTCTGAATATAACTGATTTATTGCTTTCTTAAACTTTACTCCAAATCTCATCTCAGAGGGAACGGAGAGCTGACATGAATTCCCCCTTCCCTCCCCACACCGAGCCTAACGCCATCCTGGCTCAGGTGTGGCTCCACCAGAAAGCAAGTCGGGGGGAGGACAAGTCAACACCTGGGGTGACCCCAAAACTGAGAAGCAGCAGCAAGAAAGCCCAAATCTTTTTATTCCAGAAAAGAATCTCCCAAACACGCAATCTGTCAAAACATTGCACATTGCACATTCCAGTACTGTCCCCGACTTTCAGAATGTTTTTTTTCCAGGGGAATGGACCCAACTTTGATTGTCCACCAGTGGGATGGCTCCTCTCCCAGTTCTGTTGGGCAAATCCACTGGAGGAGATCTGGCAAGTTCATGCTGGGCAGCCCGAGCTGTGGAGACAGCCCAGCTCATGAATCTCACTGTATGGCAGAAAGAGGAAATACAATTAAATCACCTTTCTGAAAAGCAGAATGGTAGATTTGGATGTATGGTATTGATTCTGCAAAACTCAACAGAACTGGACTAATTTCCTGCAAAGTCATCCAACTGTTGCTCTTTCCCTGTCATCTAAAAGAAAGTGTTAATTTGGTGAAATAGCAACGTTCCCCATTTATCCAATGTGGGTCTCCAGCAACTCTGGACTGCGGGTGCGTCTGCCACTTCGAAAACAAGCCCTGGGCACCAAACGGGCTTCCGCATTTCTGCCTGTTTCAGTTCCGTGCTCCTGTTTCTTCTTTTCTTCCCCTCACTTACTGCGACCAACATCCACCGTTTCCAGCTCGCGAGGGCTTTGTTCCCAGGTCAGGCTTAATTCGAAGTCCAGAGTGCTCTGCTTTGGATTGGTCACTTCTGAGAGCTTCCGCTCTGGGCAGAGC
>NW_025335286.1:5104-12678 GCF_004798865.1 Varanus komodoensis
CGGGAGCACACCCCAGGTCCGGAGGGCACACTGTGCGTCTCTCTCCCAAGGAGGAGAAGGAGCACGTGGGGCGGAGGAGGGCCTGGCTGCCCAGAGGGACACAGAGGATGGCGAGGGATGCCAAGCATCTGGCCCACCAGGCAGCCCCTCCCAGGGCCCCTCCCAAGCTCATTCTCGGGAGGACACGCCACGGGCAGCATCCCTGCTGCAGTCCCGGATCTCAGGCATCAGAGATCACAGGTGGGACTAGGGTGGGGGATGCGGCTCTTGTAGGGAACTGCACCTGCCCCTCCTCTCTGGCAGGCCCTGAATCTTCCTCTTCCAAGATGGTGCTGGGAGGAAGAGGGCGGGGAGGAGAAGGGGACAAAGATGCAGCCTGATGCCCACAAGGGGGGATGCCGGGTACTCTGCTCACTTATGGGCCCTGAGGGAAATCTGATCCCAGATATGGGGGTATGCAAGGCAGGGTCCCCCACGTTGGGCAGAAGGATGGCGGCTGTTCTCCCAGGAAGGAAGGATTCCTCCCAGGAAGAAGCGGGATTCCTCGCTCACCCCGGCCTTAGACGGAGGTGGTGGCCTTGGAGATCCCACCTGCAAAGGAAGAAGAGGGGGATTCAGTCCTTGGGCGGCCAGGTATGGGGTGGGGGGAAGGATGTGATCTAGTTGGGGGAGCTGAGCCAAGCTCCGTCGGCCACAGGCTAAAGATACCGGGCAGCGTTTGCATACGCAGGACTCATGAAACTTTATCTGAGGAACAGCCAATCCCTGCCGGGTGTTTCTGGGGCCGCCACCACCCCCCGCCGCCCGGCTCTGGGTCCAGGAACAGTTGCTGCCCTGCCCAAGGGGGACCTGTGAGGGTTCGCACTTGCACTTGCCCTGTGCTTCCTGGGAGGACTCGTTTTAGAGTCGCCCTCGCAGGGATAAAGGGACCCCCCACCATCGCCAGTGTTGCAGTCCAGGCTGGACGCATTTGCCTTGTGCCTCCTCAGCAGAGGCTGCCTTTGTGTGCCTCACAGGGGCTGTCGAGGAACACCAAACACCTCAGAGCCAACTTCTCCCGGGCCCGTTTCTGGGAGTTCAGCCCGCCTGGCCGGAGCCCCCCTGCAGCGCCAGAGGCAGCCGAGTGCCCAGACTCAGGCGGGGACGCGCAGCCCCTCCGCCATCCCCTCAGCCCCTCTTCCTGCTTGGCGGAGCGATGCACCCATGAGATAAGTAAGAATGAAATGCTGCTTTTGCAATACATTTGAAACTGACCAAGTGAATCACAGAAATGATCAAAGTTAACAGCAAGCATTGTTAAAAATCTGGGAAGCAAATCATTCGCAGGGCACATGGAGTCCGGCCTTAGGGGGGAAGGTGCTGTGCTGACGGGAAATATACGTAAACTAATTATGCCAACAAAAGGATTAAGTGGGAATTGAGGGGAGTGATGACATGCCTGGAACGGATGAGGAAAGACGTTCGGGCAATGAAAAGGGATCTAAAACCATACAAACAATAGTGGACGAGGGTCTTTGAAGATGTGGCAGTGGGAGAGGTAAACGGGTGGTCCTTCACGTGAGCATGCAGACGGGACAGGCTGTCACACCAATGGACCCTATCCAATGGGGGTCTCCGGGGAGGGAAACAGGCAGCCGGACCCAGGGATAAAATGGGGTGCTTCAGGCTGACTGGGGGCTACCTGTTGGGTGCCCCCGCTCTTGCAAAAGCGATTCTTTTACTAAATTAGTGCTGCTTGAATTCGTGGCCGTCAGAACTGTGTTTTCCAGGAATGTTGCTCACACCCAGAGAGGGCTGCTTGGAGTCTCGCCACACACCCAGTCTGGGGGGTGGGTCTGGTGACAGACAAGTGGCCGGGCCTCAGCACCAATCCTGCTGCACAGGGCAGCCCGGGATGCTGAGCACCTGCAGAAGCAGGCAGCTGCCTGTCCTGTTTTCCATCGGGACAAAAACCCAGAATTCTTGCCCGGCTTCCTCCACCCCAGGGGACCTTCCTGGGCCTCCATTTCCCACCCTGGGGAGGCCTGCCCAATGCTGGAGAAAATGGGGGGAAAGGGAGGAAACACTCACTTTTGGGTTCCCCGTAGTCATCTCGAAGTTTCCCTGCAAAAGCACAGGGAGAAGCACGGATCGGATCGGATCGGATCAAACGGTCCCGTGAAGCCATCCCTGCCCCTTCCCACAAGACTCTCCTCTGCCTTCTACCCACGCACTCCAGGGAAGGAGGTCGCAAAGATGGCCCCCCACCCAATCTCAAGGAGCCATTTACTCCCTCAGCCAGGAGGGGAGCAGTTCTCTTCTCACTGGCAAGTGAACTACGATGCTCCATCCCTGCCCCACAGGGAGGGACCCCCTGGAGAGCCCTGGCACACGGTCCCAGAGGGGGCCCTGCTGCCCCTCCAAAAACACAGAATCCATTGCTTGACCAGGGAAATTTTTCATACACAAACAGCCCAGGAGAACCAATAAGGGACATGCATGTTGGATGGAAACAGCCATCCCAGATGGGACCCAATGAACCCACAAGTGTCTTCCTGGAGGGCAGTATGTGATTTTGCCCCCTGGCAAGAACCTTCCTCAGCCCCACATCAGCACTGCCCTTTATTTCTGGGGCAACCCCCCCCCCCCCACGTGCTTTGAGACCAAAAGCAGCAGCTACCTCCAACTGAAAGATTCATCCATGATGGTCTTGGTTTGTTATTGCCCTCTCTGGCCAGAGAGGACTCGTTTTAGTGTCTCCCTCCTTGGGATAAATGCTCCCCCCCCCCATATCCAGTGTTGCAATCCAGGCAGGACTCTTTGCCTTGTGACTCGCTCAGCAAGGGCTGCCCTTGTGTCCCGCAGGGGACCGTCTAAGGACTGCAAAGGCCGCAGGACCGACTTCTCCTGAGCCAGTTCAGCCCATCCGACTGGAGCTCCCCTGCAGCACCAAAGGCAGCCGAATGCTCAGACTCCCCGCCCCCCACACCCCACCACCCGCCCCTCCAAGCCCCTCTTCCTGCTTCAAGGAGAGACCCAGAGAGGGGCACTTAGGGTTGCGCCACAGGCCCATTTTGCGGGGGCAGCTCTTGGGACAGACAAGCGGCCAGGCCTGGCACCAATCCTGCTGGAAAGGGCAGCCCTGGATGCCAAGAAGCTGCAGGAGGAGGCGACTGCCTGATCTGTCTCTCTCGAAGGGAAGAGTGGGCACCCAGATGACTGGACTTCTTTCAGTCTGGGCCTAACATTGAATTCCTCTCCAGCTTCCACCCCTCAATGGCCCTCCTAAGCCTCCATTTCCCTCCCTGCCCCATTTTGGAAAAATTATGGCAAAGGGAGGAAACACTCACTTAGTGCAGTCAAATAGTCATCTTCAAGTCTCCCTGCAAAAGCACAGACAGAGGCACAGACCCGAACAGATCACACGGTCCTGTGGAGCAGTCATCCCTTCGCACCCCACAAGACGGTCCCCTGCCACCTCCCCCACACGCTCCAGGGAAGGAAGCCCCAAAGCTCCCCACAGAACTGCCAGGATGGAGCTCTCACGGGGGGCCAAACAGTTTCCCAGGGGCAGCCCCAGAGAGGCAGCAGTTCCCCCTCGCGTGACATGGGGCCAGGCCCTGTGCTGCCTCCATGGACAGGCCAAGCAGCCAGGAAGGGGCTGCAGTGAAGGACAGGCCAAGGGACCCTTCCTGGCCACCAGCCCCCCCACGCCCAGGACTCCGGGAGCCATACATGCTCCGCAGCTGCAGGGGTCACTGACTGCTGGGATCGTGGCCCCCCCCCACCCAAGGCACGGGGGACACTTTTAGCATCTCAGCCAGGAGGGGAGAAGTCCTCTCCTCATGAGCAGGTGGCCTCAGACACGGGGAGCACCCCGTCACCCCTGGACACAGGAGAACCTTCCTGGGCATCGAAAACCATTGGAAAGCGACCTCCACATCTCTGGCCCCACCAAAGGAGCACCGAGAACTTCCAGACGTAAAGAAAGCAGGAAAAGCCGTGGAAAGGAAGGGAGTGAGGTGCAGGGCCAGGGAGCCCAGGAAGGAAGGCAGAAAAGGGGGTGTTTGCTTCTGTGCAAGAGACGAGGCGAAGCTCCTCCCCACCTGGCCAGCAGCGGCCTGCCTGCTGGGGTTTCGTTAGGGCGAACAGCACAGAGGGTTGTCCCAGGAGGAGTCCCTGGGCATCTTCGATCCAAACGGTCCATTCAGAACGTCCACAAGGTGAACTCGGCGGCATCCTGACCCCGACCCAGACACGGACCCCCTGCCTCGAGCTCTGGGGCCAGGAGCAGCTGCTGCCACACCTGAAGGAAGGACCTGTGCTGCTTCGTGCCTGCAATTGCCATCGATTTCCTGGGGGGACGCATTTGCGTGTTGCACTCCTTGACATAAAAGGACCCCCAGGCATTGTAATTCAGGCAGGACGCCTTTGCCTGGGGACTCGCTCAGCAAGGGCTGCCCTTGTGTCCTGCAGGAGATTGTCTACAGCAAACGACGTAGAACTGACTTCCCCTCGGCCATGTTCTGGGAGTTCAGCCCTCCTGGCCGGAGCCCCCCTGCTGCACCAAAGGCGGCCAAATGCTCAGACTCAGAGGGGGACCTGCAGCCCCTTCGTCATCCCCTCACCCCCTCTTTCCACTCAGCCGAGGGACGGACCCAGAGAGGGGCACTTAGGGTCACACCGTGTGGCCCTTTCGCAGAGGCAGCTCTTGGGACAGACAAGCGGTGATGCCTGGGCACCAATCCTGCTGGAAAGGGCAGCCCTAGATGCTGAGAAGCTGCAGGAGAAGGCAACTACCTGTTTTTCCTCTCTCTCTCTCTCAGAGGGAAGAGTGGGCACCCAGATGACTGGACTTCTTTCTGTCCGGGCCTAACATTGAATTCCTCTCCAGCTTCCACCCCTCAATAGCCCTCCTAAGCCTCCATTTCCCACCCTGCCCCATTTTGGAAAAATTATGGCAAAGGGAGGAAACACTCACATTTGATTGTCAAATAGTCATCTTCAAGTCTCCCTGCAAAAACACAGACAGAGGCACGGACCCGAACAGATCACACGGTCCTGTGGAGCAGCCATCCCTTTGCGCCCCACAAGACGGTCCCCTGCCTCCTCCCTCATGCACTCCAGGGAGGGAGGCCCCAACGCTCCCCACAGAACTGCCAGGATGGAGCTCTCACGGGGGGCCAAACAGTTTCCAGGGGTGGCCCCAGAGAGGCAGCTGTTCCCCCTCGCGTAACACGGAGCCAGGCCCCGTGCAGCTTCCACGGACAGGCCAAGCAGCCAGGAAGGGGCTGCAGTGAAGGACAGGCCAAGGGACCCTTCCTGGCCACCAGCCCCCCCACGCCCAGGACTCCGGGAGCCATTCATGCTCCGCAGCTGCAGTGGGCACTGACTGCTGGGCTCGTGGCCCCCCCACCCAAGGTACGGGGGACACTTTTAGCATCTCAGCCAGGAGGGGAGAAGTCCTCTCCTCACGAGGAAGTGGCCTCAGACACGGGGAGCACCCCGTCACCCCTGTACACGGGAGGACCTTCCTGGGCATCGAAAACCATTGGAAAGCGACCTCCATATCTCTGGCCCCACTAAAGGAGCACCGAGAACTTCCAGACGTAAAGAAAGCAGGAAAAGCCGTGGAAAGGAAGGGAGTGAGGTGCAGGGCCAGGGAGCCCAGGTAGGAAGGCAGAAAAGGGGGTGTTTGCTTCTGTGCAAGAGACGAGGCGAAGCTCCTCCCCACCTGGCCAGCAGCGGCCTGCCTGCTGGGGTCTCGTTAGGGTGAACAGCACAGAGGGTTGTCCCAGGAGGAGTCCCTGGGCATCTTCAATCCAAACGGTCCATTCAGAACGTCCACAAGGTGAACTCGGCAGCATCCTGACCCCGACCCAGACACGGACCCCCCGCCTCGAGCTCTTTCAGAGGGAAAACGGTGCATCCAGATAACCGGACTGTTTTCCATCGGGACAAAAACCCAGAATTCTTGCCCGGCTTCCTCCACCCCTCAGCGGACTGTCCTAGGCCTCCATTTCCCCCCCTGGGGAGGCCTGCCCTGTGCTGGAGAAAATGCAGGGAAAGGAGGAAACACTCACTTCTGGCTGCCCAGCAGTCATCATCAAGTTTCCCTGCAAAAGCACAGACAGAGGCACGGACCTGATCAGATCACACGGTCCCACGAAGCCACCCGGCCACCCCCCTCAGGACTCTGCTCTCCCTTCTCCCTCTCCAGGAAGGAAGGCCGAACGCTTCCCACAGAACTGCATTCATGGAGCTCCCACAGGGGGGCCAAACAGTTTCCCAGGGCACCCCCAGAAAGGCAGATGTTCCCCCTCGCATGACACGGGGCCAGGCCCTGCGCTGCCTCCACAGACAGGCCAAGCAGCCAGGAAGGGGCTCAATCGGGGACGGGCCAAGGGACCCTTCCTGGCCACCAGCCCCCCCATGCCCAGGACTCCGGGAGCCATTCATGCTCCGCAGATGCAGTGGGCAAGACTGCAGGGAGGGCGGCCCCCCACCCAGGACTCTGGGGGCCCTTTGAGCCTCCCAGCCAGGAGGGGAGCAGCTCTCCTCTCACAAGCAGCTGGACCAAGACACGAGAAACACCCTTTGGCCCCTGCACACGCAAGGACCTTCCTGTGCAACGAAACCTATTGGAAAGCGACCTCCACATCTCTGGCTCCACCAAAGGAGCACTAAGAACTGCCAGAGAGAGAAAAGGACTGAAAGAAAAGCCACAGATGGGGAGGGAGGGAGGGGCAGGGGGGCACCGGGCAGGGGGGCACCCCCACAGAACACCAGAGGGGGGGTGGGGTTGGGTGCTGTTACGGGAAAGGACCCGAAGCCTCGTCACGGGAGGAGCACGTCTTGGATGGGCATCTTGGATCCAGGCAGCCCATCCCGAGGACCCCCAAGGAACCCTCTCCCCGATCTCGAAGGGCAACGTGGAGACATCCTGGCCGGCCAGCCCCTCACCCTTCCTTGCACTGCCCAACCATACCTCCCTTGGGACCCCTCCTCTGGCTCGGGGTCCAGGAGCAGCCCCCCTTCTGCTCAAGCGGGGACCCCTTTCTCTGCCCTCTTTCCTGGCTGGGGGCCTTGCTAGCTCTGCTTGATGGTGTAGCTGCCCAGCCTGCAGGCCAAGTCGCCTGGACGGGGCGCCCAGGCCGCGGGGAGGCTCCGGCACTGGGCCTACCCAGGGCTCTCCCTCAACATGTGGAAAGGGGCAACACTCACTTTTTAAGATTCTGTAGGACATTCCGAGCTTCCCTGCAAAAGCACAATCAAGTCAGAGATCCCCCAGCCTCACTGCCTGCAGCCACAAAGCCCCCAACCTTCCTTCCCCCAGGCTGTCCCCCCGCCCCCCCCCTCCACACACCACCCTCTGGAGAAGGAGAGCCCAACGCTCCCTGCAGGACTGCGGGGGTGCAGGCACCTCAAACAGGGGCAGGCAGTGGGCTGCACCTCCCTCCAGCTGCCACCGTCTCCCGGGGCTCCGGCCACAGGGGCAGCAGCCTGCCCCCCAGAAGGGCCACCCCACTTCGCCCAGGTCCATTTGCTCCTTGAATGGGCTGGGCTGGGCTTGGGGAAGGAACTCGGTCCCTGGC
>NW_025335286.1:12778-13980 GCF_004798865.1 Varanus komodoensis
CCCTCCCTCCCCCCCGCCATCCCCCCCCCCCCACACACACACCACCCTCCGGAGAAGGAGAGCCCAACGCCCCCTGCAGGACTGCGGGGGTGCAGGGGCCTCAAACGGGGGCAGGCAGTGGGCTGCACCTCCCTCCAGCTGCCACCGTCTCCCGGGGCTCCGGCCGCAGGAGCAGCAGCCTGCCCCCCAGAAGGGCCACCCCACTTCGCCCAGGTCCATTCACGTCTTTAATGGGCTGGGCTGGGCTGGGCTTGGGGAAGGAACTCAGTCCCTGGCAGGAGCTCCCACCAGCGCCAGAGGCGACCGCATGCCCAGACGCCGACACTCAGCACCCGGCCAGTCCTGCTGAGCCCCCTTTCTGGAGTCCCCCACAGACCCATCTTGCTTCACAACTCTGCTCTGGGCCCCAGTCCTGCTGGAAAAGGGAGCCCGGGCATGGAGGGATGTGCGGAATGGGCCAACCTGCCCCTTCTCTATCCTCCCAGAGACGGGACATCTGGGCAACATCGGTCAATCAGGACCTGAAATCCGGAGTTCTCGCCCACCCCCCAACACACCTCCACTTCCCCGGCCACCCGAGGGAGGCCTGCCCTGTGTTGGAGGATTCACGGAACAGGGGGCAGCACTCACCAATTTTTTTTCGGAGATCCTCTTTAAGCTTTGCTGCAAAACCAGAAATACAAGCAGAACTCGCGTCAGGGGCCATCCGGTCCCATCATCCACACTCAAAAAACCCAGCACCCCTTGCCGCCCAGCAGACACATTTCGAGTCCCTCTCTGACACCTTTGGGGAAGCAGGACCCGCAGCTCAGCAACAACCTGGAGGGGCTCCCACCGTGGGGCCCGCCCAGATGCTTCTCTTTTCTATATGAGGACACAGTGCACAGGGCCTTCTCCGTATGCGGGGGGAGGGAGAGCATTAATCCTCATCCGCATCTGAACTAAGATACGGAGAGCACCCCACGAATTCCTCGGGAGTACAAGACAGAATTCCCTGGGAGGATAAACTCCTAAGAGTCACATTCAACTCTGTCTCCCCAAGAAAAAGCACTGTGAGAACCAGCAGAGAGAAAGGAGAAGGAGAGAGGTCAAAATTGATTCACGGGAGAAACAGAGCTAAGAGGGGTGGGAATCGGAGAATGGGTGTGCTTGAGTTGTTTTGTGTGTGTGTGTGTGTGTGTGTGTGAGAGAGAGAGAGAGAG
>NW_025335287.1:0-9203 GCF_004798865.1 Varanus komodoensis
GGGCAATTCCAGGGAATGCATGCCAGTTGGTTGAACATCTGTCCTGTGTAAATCCTTTGAAAGGGCAAATCAGTAAGCACATAGAAGGGCCAGTAATGCTGAAAAGGATTCAACAGGACTTCTGCAAAAAGATATCTCGCCAACCTGTTGGACTTCATAGGAAGCATCCCCAAATACAGAACCACCACGAAGCAACAGGTGGCCTGCCCAATGACGGGATCTTTCCAGATGTCACATCATGCCCTGAGTTGTGGCCTATATATTGGTTGCAAAGCCACAACTCTGCAGGGGCTCCCTGCATAGCACAGTTGAATTCCCCAGAAAGGCTTCCTAGGTGGGCACCTTGCGGGCAAACTTTACTGGAGCAACCATCACTTCCAAACTCCCACAGAATCCAGCCATTCCAGATTGAATGGGATGGGAGGTGTCACCCTTCTTTTACCCTCACCAGTGTGTAAATTAAATTGAGGTTTTTTTTTTTTTCTTTTTTCTGGACATACAGTGATTGTGCCACCCTGAACCCCTTGCTGCTTGCCCACCCCCTCACCTATTCTCACTAGAACTGCTTTCCCCTTTGCAGCTTCCCAGCCCCCACCCACAATTACCTTATTTATTCATTCCTCTAGAAAATATTGCACATGGAGGAGAGTTGTAGGGTTCACCAATCACAATGCCTCCTTTGCTTGCAAGCAAACACCTTCAAAGGACTTCAAAACACTACAGTAAGCACACCTGCACCCAAAGTCTATTATTGTTGTAAACCTCCCCGAGGCTTCAGCGAATGGGGCGGCATAAAAATGTTTAAATAAATAAATAAATAAAGTCTGCCTACTTGTCCTAAGAAAGTCCTTTGACTCCTCTTGACAGCTGCAAACTGCTCAGCCTGCCTTTCCTGTTCCTGTTTCCCTGCATGGAGAGCTACTTCATCTTCATTAAAAAAAAAAAGCACTTGGAAAGAGGAAAACATCATCTGGAATCCAGCAAAAAATGGAAGGCTGACTACATAAATGCCAAGAATCTGTGGCAAAGGGGAAGGGAGGGAGGGAGGGAGGGGGGAGCCTGATGGGAAAAGTCCAGTTTCCTCATTTAATACGTCTTTTCAGAGAAGCCTGCTTAGTGGATGTGATTATCATGAACTTGACCCTCCTCCTCATAGAATCAAGGAATGGTAGAGTTGGAAGGGGCCAGAAGGCCATCACATCCAACCCTCACATATTGCAGGGACTAAATTGTACCATCCCATTCAGATGGATGTCCAGATGCTTTCTGAATGTCTCCAGTGAGGGGGAGCCCACAACTTACACAGCAGAGCCCTCAACTTGCCCTTGTCCATAGGCTCCAAAACTCCAGATGCCTTTTCTGTAAATACAGATGTACAGTATATTAGATCTTCACAAGACCAACAAACACCTCTCTGAGCCCTCTAGTTAGCTGGAAAAGAAACCTCTGCTCATATCTAGAAAGCTGAACTCAAACTGGGAAGTTTTCCTCAAAATCCTTCACTTTCACTATCTCTGCAGCTGCATCGCAGGGTGACTCCCAGTGTTTAAGGGCTAGCTGGTGAGACAAGGTAAACCTTCCAACCAGGCAGCTCTACTCTCCTGACACCTTGTCAGGATGTCAGAAATTGGGCAGGGTGATGACTCTTGTCCTTCCCTTTCTGGATATCTCCCATCTCTTCCAAAACATCTCTGTTGTCCTGGGCAGCCTGGGAACCTGTGGCCAGCAGCATTGAGGGTGCTTCAAAGGACTTTCCTTCTCCCTGAGATTCCACTGCTCCCATTGCAATGTCTTCAGGGTCTTCTTTTTGCGAATCTAAGCTGTGATGGTGCTGGGATGCCTGCCAAGAGTGGCAGCTTAGCTGCTTCCCGTGATCAAAGTGGACTTGTCTTTCCATAATCTGTGCTGCCAGCAGTAGAGTTGCTCCTCACACTAAGCATCTTCCTGTGCTTTGGAGGCTCAGGAATCCTTCCTCTTTTTTCTGGCTTAGCTTCTGGCCATGTTTCCCCTTCCCCATAGGACATGAAGGAGGAAAGCAGGAGAGGAATGCTTTTGATGGCAGTGGTAATGAAGCTCCTGAAAGCATCCATGGGATTCCTAATAGAAAGGGATGCAGTAGGGAGACAGAACCTGCCCAAGAAAGGACCATGACTTGGAATAATTTGGCTGGAGCACATTATTCCCTTGTCTCATTTTGAATGTGAAAGGAAAGTCAAAAGCAGAAGATGTGGATGGAGACCAAATAGGAGATGGTTGGATTCCTGAAGCAAAGCCACAGTCTTAAGTATGAGAGATCTGAAAGAAGTTGTCAAGAACATGACATTTTGGACTACGTTCATTCGTAGTGTTGTCCAAATTAGGCACAATTTTATGACAGAAAAATGCAACATTCTTCTGTCCCATAGAAATTTTTCCCATATTGTTTTTCTGACATTGGTCATCTCAAACTTGTTTGGTTCTGATCATCCCTCATATCAGAGATGTGGGTTGTTAGTGAAGATTGTGCTGAGGGGATTCTTGCAGCTGTTTTCAGATTGTGTCCATGACTATGAACTCTCCAGGCATCCAGTCCTTAATCTGCCCCTTGTAGCTCATTCAATATGCTTTCAGGACACCAATTATCTACTTCCAACATCCCTTTGAAAGATGAGATCACCTTCAAAGTTGAGCAAAAGTCCCTGAGCAATGGAAGCACCTGCATGCTCCGGCTCCTGGTGGGAACAGGTGACCTGGCCCCTCTGTACTACACCTGAACTTTATATGAATACTTCCTCTGGAAGTCACATCAAATGGGTTCTTACGAATATTTGAGAATGTTTATTTTCATTAATCCTATGAAATCCTATGCTCAATTTCATAGCAAGAAAGAGAAAATGGCAGGAGAAGGTCCCAACTCAAACAAGGCAAATCTGGTAGACTTTCTTTACATTAACCTCCCCATGGCTTTTGACAGAATGCCCTACGATGATGAGGGGATTTTGGGGCTATTCTCAAATTGTGCCCATGAGCTCTAACTCAGTCCTTGATCTGACCATGGAGGAAGATTGTTGGGGGAATTGCATCTCATTAAATATGGGGATTTCACTCAGGACACAGATTATCTCCTGCCAATCTGCCTTGGAAAGATAAAAATGAGAAAGTCTCTGAGCAATGGCAGCACCAACATGGACCCTTTTCTGATGGAACCAGGCCACCTGGCCCATCTGTACCACAACTGAACTGTATTCCATATAATTCCTCTGGAAGTCACATCAGATGGGCTTTGTGGAAAATTCTTGGAAAATGCTTACTTTGGTTCATCTTCTTAAAGTGTGATGTTAATTTTCCAAGTTGCCTTTGTGTCTTTTCTCCTTTCTAATAGTAAAAAAGCAAGAAAGAGAAAAGAACAGGGGAAGGACCTGGGGAGTCCCACCACGACTCAGGCTGAGCATTGCTTGCAGCTTCAACATTTTATTTTAATTTAAACAAATATTTACATCCCATTCTTTGTGATGAATGGCTCAGGACGGCTTACAAAGATTTAAAATATTACAATAATGGAATGATAAAACAGCAGGTTTTAAATCAATATAAAATAGCACATCATAAAACTAAGGGAAAGAGAGGGAGGCAAAGAATAGGAAATGCGACTGTGGAAAAAAGATCTCAAAACATCTAAAAACCTTAATTATTAAAATGATGTTTGAATAAAAAGGTCTTTACCTGGTGCTGAAAAGAATATAAAGTAGGCGCCAGGTGGACCTCTCTGGGAAGCACATTTCATAGTCATAGACATGCTGTTGCCAGTTCTCTCAGTCAGGCTCACACAGTTTCTTGTAAGTCTTTCCCTACCACCCTTCCTGCCCTGCCCAGCTTCCCCTTCTGCATTTGGGGAAGGGAAGAGTGTCCAAGAAAGAGAAGGTCTGAAAACAGGGAGGTCCTGATTGGTGCCATCAGAACAAGCCAAAAATGTACAGTTGAGGAATCAGAGAACTTCTAGGAAACTGGACTTTTTCCATTCTCCATCCCTCCCTCCATTCCCCTTTGCCATAGATTCTTTGGATTTATGTATTTTGCCTTTCCTTTTCTGCTGGGTGCCAGATGAAGCTTTCCTCTCTCCATGTGGTGTTCTGCTGCAGATGAGGTAGCTCTCCATGCAGGGAAGCAGGAACAAGAAAGGCAGGCAGAGCTGACTGCAGCTGCCAAGGGCAGGATAAAGATCTCTTTAGGACAGGTAGGTAGGCTTTGGGAGGGAGTGTGCTTACTGTAGTGTTTTGAAGTCTTTCGAAGGTGTTTGCATGCAGGCAAAGGAGGCATTGTGATTGGGGAGCCCTGCAACGCTCCTCCACTGACATCCCTGTGCCATGTTTTCTAGATGGTTATCCTGATACATTTCTTAGGCTAAGTGAAAGGACAATTTCAAGATGCTTTCTTGATTAACCATGTGGCTATCATCTTCACAACTAAATTATACAAAGAAGTACAATTAATTTAAGATGGGGAATGGTTGTGTTCCCAGAATTCAAGTCCGATTAGATTTGAAGAGAGAGATTTAAGCTCTACATATTCCCCATGAAAGCACTACCCCTTGTGTAGAAGAAAGGATTTCAGAAATGAGAAGAAGCACTCCTGTTGCCCCTGTCAACTTACTTCAAAGGATGCCATGCACATCTCAAACACTTAAAACAGAAACCATGACTAGAAACAAGAAAAGACAAAACACAAAGGCAGGTTAATGAAATTAGGGTGGGAAAAGATGTTGCTTGCTGCTTCCCAAAGTATTAAATAAAGCCTCTTTTTTCCAAGCTATTGAAAATTGCTTGGTTGTTGAATGTGTTTGCTTGGGTGTTGAATTTCTGTACTACCTATATATTCAAAATGGATCTCTGGGCAGTTCACAAATGTCAGAATTGTTTCCTTTTGATAAACAGCACAAATAAGAATTATGCTTTGTTTTTCATCATGCGATGCTCCTTGGTATTCAGGTCAGGCCTCACAAGGATAATGTAGCACTTAGGGAGGAAGATGCAGCCCAGCAGCCCAGCGGTGGAGGCCAAGATGGAGAAGACCTGCACAGCTACCATGTACTTGCCCTTGGTGCTCAAGTAGGTGGGCACGAAGGACACCCAAACACTGCAGAAGACCAGCATGCTGAAGGTGATCAACTTGGCCTCATTGAAGGCCCCAGGCAGCTTCCTGGCCAAGAAGGCCACCGTGAAGCAGACAGCAGACAGGAAGCCCATGTAGCCAAGGGAAGTGTAGAACATGACCACAGAGCCCTCGTTGCACTGCAGGATGATCTGCCCAGGCTGGGAGTGCTTGTCAGAGTCAGGGAAAGGGGGAGAGGTCCCCAGCCAGATGGTGCAGAGGAGAGCTTGGACAATGGAGCACGTGGTGACAATGGAGTGAGGCAGACCCTTCCCAAGCCAGTTCCTTGCCTTGTTGCCTGGCTTGGTGGCCAGGAAGGCCAGCACCACAGTGACTGTTTTGGCCAGGAGGGAAGAGATAGCCACTGAGAACATGATGCTGAAGGCTGTTTGTCGGAGGAGGCAGGTGTTTCCTGGTTGGCCAATGAAGAGGAAAGAGCATGCAAAGCAGAGTAGGAGGGAGACGAGAAGTATGTAAGAGAGGTCCCGGTTGTTGGCCTTGACGACAGGGGTTTCTTGGAATTTCCTGAAGATTCCCAGTACACTTCCTGTGGCTATGACTAAAAGTAGAGCCAAGCAAGAGAGGAAGGTCCCCAGAGATTCATTGTAGGACAGGAAGGTGATGACTTTGGGGATGCACTGATCCCGGGCCTGGTTTGGATGCTGGTTCTCTGAACACTTCATGCAATGTTCTGCATCTGCAAAGAGGAACATCTCCCTTTACCTTGAGTAGTCCCTGTTCTTTCTATTCCAACCTCATTATCCCACATTTATTGTCCGTGCATAGTACTTTCCAACATCCACATGTGATACTCAGTTTAACATGGGAATGGGGAATCGCTGCCCAGTAGGTCTTTCCTGTGTTTTTCTGCAGGCTGTTGCCGTGCTTTCTTCTTCTGGGGGATTCCCCACTTTTTCCTGGATGTTTTCCTGGGGATTCAAGCAGGTAACCCAGACAGTGGCTTGTGGCACTGAGCAAGTCATTTCTGCAACCCACACTCATTTTGAATGGGGATCACATCTGTGGGATCATGCCCCAGGTACCTGATTGTGGATTTGTTCCCCATTGAAGGGGCTGATCTTCATATATAGCAGGGAATCATTCCAAATTGAGCTGGAAGTAGGAATTTCTGAAATTCTGCAGGTGGGCAGGGAGCACAGAATGGGACCAAAGTCCAGCTCTTCTAATGAGCTGTGTACATGGTGGTATATAATTTAAGATACAACATTTCAAATGTACTATACATACTATGTAATGTAAATCTATGTTTGCTTAATGCATGGAATAAAGGGGGAATGGAGCCTGTGAGCTGATGAAGCTAAGGTCCCTGGAACGGCATCAATTCAGCTTGGACTGAAGCTGCAAATTGGAAGTATAGAATCTGCTAGTAAAAGTGAGAGTGACAGACAACAACATGGTCCGCTTCAAGACCTGACCAGAACACATGTCCTCTGCATGTCAGAATAAACAGACACTAGAAAATTTCAGAGAAGTTCTTCTGATCTCCTTCCAAAAGAAACCAAGCCCTGGCAGGAGCTCCATCATTTCTGTGCCTCATTTCTGAGAGGGGAGGGGTGAACTCATCATGATGAAACCAGAAGGACTCATCTGCATGTGAAGTGCAGAAAATCCATGCAGATTTATGGTGCTGATCCCTGCCCACTCCATTGCCTCTCCTGCAATATGCAGGGGGTCACCATCCTCCAGAGTGAGGGTTTCTGCTCCCTGCTGAAATAAATTACATGGGATGGATCCCATTTTAGGAATTCTCCAAGTTAGCCTAGCCTTTCTAGAATATGGCTGGGCTCCCACAATCTCTCTATGAGTGGTGGATTGTCCATCATGGTAGCCATATCACACAAGTCCCCATTCACTGCTTCCTCCAAGGTAGTTCAGTCTTGGCACATAAGTCACACTGGCAAATTGTGGTTTCCTTGAGGAGGTTGTTTAAGCAAAGATACATCGGTCTGTCATTCTGCCCCAGGACAACAATTTTGTTCTAGTTCTGGGCATATCAACTGCTGCTCTTCATAGGGATAAAATTCCACTGACAGCCTTCCTAGCAAAGCCTGGGATGTGTCTCCCACATCCTTCCACCTAATTTGGCTTTTCCTCTCCCTTTCCTTTTGCCATCTTGTGTGTTAGTAAAGCGAGGAGGGGCGAGGGGGCTTGCTCTGGTTGAGCAGATCTCTATGATCTAAGGAATGACCACCAAGGACACTTCACAGAAAGACTTCCATTGCACTGTCTTGAGCTGCATCTCTCAGACACCCTTCTGCTGCACAAGTCCGTCCCCTTGGATCAAGGTGTTGTGTTAGACAGAAGGTCAGGGCACTCCACGTTCTGTGCTTATTCATCCTCTGCAGCCTGTCCCAAGATTCTCATAAAGGCAGGGAACTCATTTTTCCAAGAGGCCCAGATCTCACACATGAGAGCCTCTTCCATGACTCTCCAAACAGCTGCAGCTGCAGAGCTCTTTTGAACCCATGCATGGTGCACTGAGCAGCTGTGCAAGCTGAAAAAGGTGATGGTGATCTTCTCCCACAACAACTTATCCCAGGCCAGGCCAGGCACTCTGCTTTCATATTACATGATAACTGCAACCCTGCAAGAGATGCAGAGGCTCCGAGAGACCATACAGTTCCAGGGGTGTCCAGCACATGCGCAGCTCAGCTCCCCTTGGGAGGGCAGTGGAAGTCTGCAGTGGACAATGCCTGCCAGGCTTGGAGTTCACCTTAAGGCTGTGGAACTGGACCTGAGTGATTCAAGTTAGGGTTAGGGTCAGCCACGGATCCCTGGGTGATGTCTGATTGGCCACAGACCATCAGCCCAACTGGCCTCAGAGGAAGGAAAATTATGTCATAAGTACAGGTTAGGGGACAAGTGGCTGGAGAGCAGCACTTGTGAAAGGGACCTCAGGGTGTTGGTCGACTGCAGGCAGAACATGAGCCAGCAGTGTGATGCAGTGGTCAAGAGGGTGAATGCCACCCTTGGGTGCATAGCCAGAAGTATAGCTTCTAGATCGAGTGAGGTATTACTACCACTCTTACGATTCTAGTGCGCCCACAACTGGAGTATTGTGCTCAGTTTTGGGTCCCTCATTATAGAAAGGATATAGCCAGGTTAGAGTCAGTGCAGCGTAAGGCCACAAGGTTGGTGGCTGGTTTGCAGGGGATGAGGTAAGGCGAGACTGAGGGAACTGGGTCTCTTCAGCCTAGAGAAGAGGAGACTCAGAGGGGATCTGTTGACAACATGCAGGTATGTGAAGGGATGTCACATGGAGATGGGTAGATGCCTGTTCTCCCCTGCAGAGCAAGGCAGGGCGCACTCCAAGGGAGCAAAGCTCAGGGAGCCAAGGTTCCATTTGGATGCCGGGAAGCACTTCCTGACAGTTAGGACCCCAAGAGTATGGAATGGGCTTCCACAAGAGGTCTTTGAGGCCCCATTGGTGAGGGTGTTCAAAGATAGGCTGGACATACACATGGTGGACATGTCATGAGCAGAGCCGGCTGGATCGAGGGGTCAGACTTGATGGCCCCGGAAGCCCCTTCTGACTCGCTCTGTTTCTACATTTCTATGTTTCTATGTCAGCAGATCTGTCAAAGTCCAGCTTGCACAGCTGAGGAGCCCCTTCCAGATCACCTTCACAAACCTCCTGGGCAGGCCTGATTCCCCACCGATCAGATGCAGGTGCACCTATGCTCGCAGTCTCCTCTGGACTGAGCAACCCACCCAAGCATCATCCCCAAGGAGAAGCCCTCCACGTCTTCAAGAGGAGAAATCCTTTTTAGATCTTCCTGATGAGGCAGGAGAAGTTCCAAAAGCCCTTCCTGCTTAGAAATTTCCAAGTTCCAACACCCACCCCAGTGCACTTTGGGGGAGCAGCATAGGGAGCTGTGAGTTCCCCTAGAACAGGAGAAGTATCACTAGATAAATTTGGGTTGGGGTGTCCAGGGTATCATGAGGGGTAGTGAGGAGGGAAAAATGTGCCAATGCAACCCCCCCCCCCACATGAGGAGATGGATATTTTTCTGGAGAGATGAACAAGAGAAGCAGGAAAGAGTGGCAGTTGCAGG
>NW_025335287.1:9577-10999 GCF_004798865.1 Varanus komodoensis
AGCTCTCCACACACCTGGCCTGGGGCAGTGGCTGAGCATGGAAAGAAGGACCAGCAAGAGTAATTTGTTGAGGCTGGTGAAGCTTTGGACTGGGCAGACAGTCCTGGAAAGGGTGGACTGGAGAAAACTGCCAGGATTTCAGCTAATCCCATAATTACGGCCACTCCCGTGAAGCAAAAGCTGCTTTACATTCTCTCCTAGATATATTGATTGCCTCAGTTAAATATACCTCTTGCATCTCATGTTAGTTAAAAAATGGGAAATAAATACAAAGGAATAAAGGGGAGGGTCTTCTTCACCTGATCTTGCCAATTGGGGAATGCAACAGGATCTTGGTGAATGGTGAACCTGGGAGAAGGCAACCCCTGCCTTTCCAGACTCCCAACTTTCACTCTTGTAACTGTCCTGTTGGGAAACTTCACCCAATTCACAAGGTCCAAGTTGACTGCCAAGTCTCCGTTCTCATCCAAATACACCCCATCAATAGAGCGATTGTGGAACTGGGGGTCCCTCAGGAAAGGGTGGAGCTGGAAGAACAGGGAAAGGACAAGCATTGCAGAAACAAGAAGCCTCATTGCATGCCCCACTTTTGCCCTTTGGGCTCAGGGATGCTTCCAGGTTCTTGAGGCTGCCCATGTTATGTATTATGGGGAGGATTCTGATTTCCTCCAAGGTTTCCCTCAATCTGTTTTAAAAATTTTTGGAAAGTGATGTTATTATGGGCATGCACTTATGTTTGGAACGAGAGCCAGGCTGTAGGCCAAGAGAAAGAGAGGTCAGCCTCTTCCAAGCGTACAGAGACTCTTTCACAAATCCCTCTGGGATTTCACTGAACAGCACTGAACAGTTTTATTGAATCATTCAAAAGATTTGAAAATACTGATAACATTTTGTTAACACTGTGTCCTTAAGAAAATCTGTATACTTTTCTCTGGAATCAAATTGCACAAGTTAATTAAAATGAAAAGATTGTAGCACAAAACTACTATATCTCTATCAACGATAACTGGAACAGAAAATATCATCACATACTCTTGAAGCAGTGGAAATTTGCTTTTCCAAAGATTCATCCTCATCTTCTCCTTGACCTGGTGGTCATTAATAAATAGCAACTAACATGGGTCCATTCCTGCTAGTACAGATGCTCTCATTGGGGCACTTGCTCACTTATGCTGAAAGTCCTAGATCAACTGGCACAACTTGCTTTTCTCTGCTTGGCTGGGAACCAGAATATATCAGCTAAAGTGTGCATTGAGTGTAAGTTGCCATTCAGCTGAGCATAGTTGCTGAAACACAGATTGCCAAGGGTTCTGAAGCCAGTCAAGACAGTAAGCCCTGCTTTCTTCGCCAGCAATCACCCATGAGGAAAACACTGATTTGATGCTGCATTGTGAAGTGCAGCTTGCTCACCATGGCTTGTTG
>NW_025335287.1:11052-12090 GCF_004798865.1 Varanus komodoensis
TGAGCCACAAACATCCAAGAAGTGCTGGGATTGTGCTATTATGCTGCCTCAGCTGAATCAATGAAAGAGTTAGAAGAACTTCAGCTAGAAACTACTCCAGGTGCCAGGAAGAGTGGACTACATGATGGGAAGCCAGGAAGAGGGATAAAAAGGGGGCCAGCCAAGGGAGCATCCCCAAAGATGTGTAAATTTCTCAGGTTCTTATTTCAAGGCAATTACTTCAGAACTGAAAGTTTTATGATCAGTAGGGATCTCTGAGAAGGAGAAGAGAATACCTGCCATGGCTGAAACCCTTGCTTGTCCTGTGTCTTCTTGAATCTGGAGGAAAAGGCTGCATCCAAGGCATGGGCCACAGATTGGATAGTGCTGTAAGTGAAGAAGCTGTACAGAGACAGGGCTCTCCCCATGTCCAGCTGGGGAAGGGCCCCCCATTCCTCCTTCTGTCTGCACCGTCTCCAAGCTTTTACTGACTGCATGTGCTTTGAATAGGTGCACTCTAATGCTGTGCTCACAAATTCATGCATAGCCCAATAAAAAGGCAGAAAACCATAAAGGTTTGTTGTTTCAGTTGTGTGTAGAATGAAGGAGAAGTACATGAAGATATACTGGAAATGCAAAGGAGCATAAGTCAATTCAAAGGAAAAGTCCCACAGAGTTGTGGTGATGCAGATTTTCCCTATAATGGGTTTCATTATACTTGCGATGGCTGTTTGTATAATCTCAATTCCGTAGAAGAAGCCAAGGATCTCTACAAACTGAACAAAGACATTGGTTTGTACCAACTTCATCATTGATGCATTGCTGAGGCTGAGAGTACCTGATTTCATTTCTGGGAAGCTCTGTGAAAAAATCACACAAATGCCATTCCTGAGGAGCTCCGGTTTCAACATTCTCATGAACTTATCTCCATTCTCAGTGTCCAGGGTGAAGAGACCCACCATCGTCCACCTGAAATGCAACAGCAGTTTGACAATCCCTGAGTACTGGATGCCTTCTTGAGGGAGCATCCGGTAGGAAAAAGGGGACTGAGTTTTGTCA
>NW_025335287.1:12185-25201 GCF_004798865.1 Varanus komodoensis
TCAAATCTTGTAAGCTTAAACCATTTATCATGTAATTACCTGCCTGCATCATCTTTCATTAACATTCTCAGAGCAATGAACGGTTTAAGCATCGTAAGTTTGCAACACTGAAAAGTGGAGGCAGTGAACAACCTGAACTGTTCATCATCCTCTGAGTTTCCATCCTGGAACACAGTTCCCAATAATTCATCCCATTTCTCCTACAGTCAGGGAATAATTGGTTTTTAGGGATGTCCTAAGGGAGTTAAGCTGTATGCCTTCCTGCTGCCCTTTCCTCACTGAATTATATGCATGAGAAAGAGAAGGCATCTCTTCTTGCTTATCAGGAAATGACGGACCCTGACATGCAGACTTGCTCACTGAACAGTGAGAGGATGGTCCTGATAGAACCAAAGGGATCCCTGTTTCTTGGCACAGGGGGCTTTAAGGGTTCTCAGCCCAGGCTTGATCAGTATTTTCTCTTGTCCCAGGAGTGGCAGTATACATGGCAATTCTTGGGAAAACATTCTGATTTCTCTAGATGGCTCCTCAAACATTCTGATTTCTCAAGATGGCTCCTCAAATCCCACCTCCCACCTGTGGGATTTTGTAGATGCCCAACATGTGAGAAAGCTGCATGGAGTTGTCGGAGTCTGATGCTTCAAGGACAGCCAGGAGGTGATTTAGCCTGCCACACTTGTAGTTGGGGATGTGAGCCTGAGAGGTTGAGAGCAGGTCTACAGCTGCATCTGATGTCAATTTAGCATCATTATGGGTGTCATAGATGTTGTAGCCCAGGGTGATGTTGGGCAAGAGGCTGGGATTCTGGTTGATCTCCTCAATGGCAAACAGGAAGGAAAGGATCTTCCAGTAATATGTGACTCCCAACCTGAAAGAAAGAAAATGCATGGATCACTCTGCCTTCCCATTCCGCTTTAAACTCACAGATTTCATGGCTTCTTCAGTTGTTGCCTTTTGAGGTTGTTTCTGTCTCTGCATTGTATTTCTCCATCTTTCCTCACATTCACAAGTGCAAATTCCTGCAGAATTTCTGCTTCAGAGTTTTGTTGGTAGGTAGGCAGTTACCTCACCCCCACATGGGAAATATCAATTCTCCATTATGTAACACAGTCATCAAAGGTGTCCATTCCAGAGCTGGAGTTCAGCTCGTGCAACCATTTCATGTTGAAGGAGAAATGGCAGAATAGTACAGACATTGGAAAAGGTAAAACACCTTCTCCAACCTGGCACCCTCCAATATTCTTAGTCCCCATCCCTGAGGATTGTTGATCAGAAATTTTATGGCTGGCTTGTTCTTGAGAGACAAGCCAGCGGAAAGTAAATGCTCTGGCTTTGTTGTGTCATGCGCACCAGCCCAATGACTTACTGAGGGTGTTCATGTGAGGAAGGTTTATTGAAAGTGTGTTGTGTAAATTGAACCTGTGCTGCCGACATTGCGGCACTGAAAACGTAGTCTCCTGGGTGGTAGTAATTCCGTGGCTGCATCTCATCCCATTCCCAGCTCCAGGGGCATTTGGCCTCCCGCATCCCACAGGAGGCTTCTGTGGAGAGTAGCAGGATGAGGAAGAGAAGTTTCATTCTGGCTGTTCTTGTCCCTTTCAAATATTTGTAGGAGTAATGAGGAAAAGGAAGAGCAATGCAAAAGGCCTAGGAAGAGCCTGCTTCCAATGGTTCACATGAGGGGGATGCAGAAAATTCACTGACACAAGGACTTCTTGGCTTGCCCAAAAGTTTATCCTGTGTTTTGAGTGGAAGATGAGGTATTTCCATGTCCTCTGTTTCGTCCCTGGGTGCAAGACACAGCTCTACCTACTCTGCAACCTCATCCTTAGATTAGTGGACCCAGACGTGTTATCTCTGGGTAGGAGATCCCAGGAGGTTTAGCAAGAGTGCCAAGAAATCACTATGATTTCTGTAATTAGAAGGCTATTAGTCTGAACATTTCTGCAAATTCCTGAATGATTTACAAGTAAACAACTGGAGAAAGAGCATGTTTTTGAGACATCACTGATGTTGCTCCTTCATAGGAAGCGGGATCAGGATATTCTTGTCAAGGGTGTGCTCTTTTCTTTGCCTTGCACTGTGTAATGTTCCCCTACAAAAACAATAATGTATCAGGAAAGGAAAAAGAAAGGGGTTTTTGTTTGGCTTCTGTGTCACACACATTGACTGGATGAATGCCTCTTAGATTCAGTTTGTGTCCTAAATGAGTTTGTCTGAGAAGTTGTGGTCTTGGAAATGAACAAGGCTGGAGGGGGGAACCTCTTGATTTAATTCAAAAGGGCATCGCTTTGCACATAAGATACAAATTTCATTGAACCAATGAGAAATGATGAGCACAATGTGATCAGATGTGATCTCTATCAAAAAGGGAGATTGTGGTGGGAGTCCAATGCAATAATGTTTGACTTCACAAGGAGAACATTACCTAAAACAGGGATCATGAAGAACGGAAGTTGTAAGAGGGAGTCCAAAGAGTTAAAGTTCTGCAAATGCTCAGGACTTCATGGCAGCCATGGGGCTGTCTCAACAGGTCACTGGCCCAACCTATGAAAGAGGTCACACGCTTGACCTGGTTTTCTCAATGGGATGGGAAGAGGGTGGCCTGGAAGTAAGAACTTTGATCTTAACTCATTTGTCATGGTCAGACAAATGCCATGAGGTTTGAGCTAAGGGCTGATCTCTCCCTCCAGAAGGGTGCAGGCCCTATTAGGAAGGTCTAATCCAGATGGATTCCTGAGGGCTCTGGGGGAATCTTCTGGCCGATAAAGCTGCTGCTCCTGTTGATGTCCTGGTAGATTCGTGGAATAGGGAGATGACCAGGGCAATCAACACGATCACTCCTAAGCATCCTCTCCTGCCTAGCAGAACTCGCTCCACACTGTGGTATAAGCCTGAGTTGCAGGTGATGAAGCAGATTGGGAGACCATTAGAGTGCGGGTGGAGAAAATCTCGGGACGAAACTGACCAAACACACTTACGTACCCTTTATAGAGCCTATGTTGTGGTGGTGAGGGGGGCAAAGAGGCAGTTCTTCTCTGCTTCCATTACTTTCTCACAGTGCTGTCCAGTGGATCTTATCCAAGTGGTAAGAGGCCTGATAAACTCTGGCCAGGAAAAGGAAGTGATCTCACCTTTGACAACCTGCTGTAATGTTTTTGCTCAGCACTTTAAGGAAAGAATCACTCAGATTCACCATGATATGAACTCCACAGTTGATATGGCTCCAGTATGGGATATGTCCAGAGCACCATCTGGTCCATCATTATTGGATGAGTTTCAGTTATTTCAGCCTGATGAAGCTGCTTGGCAAGGTGCATCTTACCACCTGTCTCCTGGACACTTGCCCCAGTTGGCTACTTAAAGAAGCCAGTTAAGGGATTGGTCCCTGCATCCTGGAGGTTACTAACACCTCACTGAGGGAGGACCAGGTCCCTGCCTCCTTGAAGGAGGTGGTGATCCAACCGATCCTGAAGAAGGCATCCCAGGACCCAGAAGTGGTGGCCAGCTTTCGACTGGTGGCCAACATTCCGCTTTTGGGAAAGGTGTTAGAGTGTGTGGTGGTGGGACAATTCCAGGCACTCTTGGATGAAACTGATTATCTGGACCCAATTCAGTATGGATTCAGACTCAGTTATGGTACTGAATCTTCCTTGGTTGCCCTGTACGATGACCTCTGCAGGGAGAGGGACAGGGGGAGTGCATCCCTGTAGCTTCTCCTGGACCTCTCAGTGGCTTTTGATACCATTGACTATGGTATCCTTCTGGATAGGCTGGTCACCTTAGGAGTAGAAGACTCTGCATGGTGGCAGTTATTCTCCTATTTGGCTGGCTGATTCCAGAAGGTTGTGCTGGTGGAATATAGCTCTGAGCCATGGCAGCTTTGCCATGGGGTTCTGCAGCACTGTATTCTGTCCCCCATGCTCTTTAATATCCAGATGAAACTGCTGTGAGAGGTCATCAGGAGGTTTGCGCTGCGGTATCATCAGTATGCAGATGATACCCATCTCTACCTCTCATTTACATCTAATCCAGGTGGGGAGGTGGCTATCCTGAACTGGTGCCTGGCTGAGGTAATGGGCCGGATGAGGGCCAATAAACTGAGCCTCAATCCAGATAAGATGAAATTCCTGTTGGTGGGTGGATCGAGGTTTCAGGTAAGGGACTTTGGCATTGTCCTGGACAGGATAGCACTCACTCTACAGCACAGGGTCCATAGCTTAGGAGTACTCCTTGATCAGGAGCTGTCACTGGAAATCTAGGTGGCAGCGATTGCAAGGAGTGCTTTCCTACAGCTTCAGCTGATACATCCACTGTGTCCTTAGCTGGACAAGCACAAGAGTGCCACATATGTCAAGGCACTGTTTCTCTTCCTTTTGACAGATGCTGAACTTTGCCCAAATTGTCCAGATAACCTTCCTGTCCTATGAAGAATCTCTGGAAACTTGCCTCACTTGCTTGGATCTACTTTTCTGCATAACCGCAGGAAATCCAAGAAAATTCAGTTGTCAAGGCCAATAACTGGGACCTCTCCCAGATCCTTCTCTCCCTCCTGTTTTGCCTGGTGTGCTCTTTCTTCTTCATTGTCCAGCACAGAAGTGGCACCTGCCTCCTCCAACAAAGAGCCTTCAGCATTATCTTCACAGTTACCTTGTCTTCCCTCCTGGCCAAAACCATCACTGTGGTGCTGGCCTTCTTGACCACCAAGCCAGGCAACAAGGCAAGAAACTGGCTGGGGAAGAGTCTGATATACTCTATGGTACTTTCATGTGTCATTGTCCAAGTTGTCATCTGCATCATCTGGTTGGGCACCTCTCCACCCTTTCCTGATTCTGACATGCACTCCCAGGCTGAGCATATCATCCTGCAGTGCAATGAAGGTTCTGTGGCCATGTTCTACACTCCCCTTCAGCTACATGGTCTTCCTGGCTGCCATCTGCTTCACGGTGGCTTTCCTGGCCAGGAAGCTGCCCGGGGCCTTCAATGAGGCCAAGCTCATCAACTTCAGCATGCTAGTCTTCTGCAGTGTCTGGGTCTCCTTTGTGCCCACCTACCTCAGCACCAAGGGCAAGAACATGGTGGCTGTGCAGGTCTTCTCCATCTTGGCTCACTGCTGGACTACTGGGCTTTATCTTCCTGCCCAAGTGCTACATTATTCTAGTGAGGCCTGACCAGAATACAAAGGAGCATCTCATGATGAAAAGCAAAGGATAAATTCCATTTTTGTTTTCCACTAAATGCTTCAGATTCTGACTTTTGTGAACCACCAATGGATCCATATTTGGTATCTGGGCATTATTCAAATTCAAATAAATAAATAAATAAATAAAATTATGTTGCAATTTTCAGTTTCTGGTAGAATGGAGGCTCCTTATCATACATGGGGAAAACATAGGTAAGATCCATTTAAAAGGCACTGAGTCATGTTTTTCCAAATCTTTTTCCTGGTTACTCACTTCGTAAGCTGGCCCCCCACACCCTGAAATAAGCGAGGCTCTCTAAAAGAGAAAGATACCACAGAAAGGGAACTCCATTAACTATCTTCCAATTAAAAAACAAACAGAAACAAACCCATGATTCTCAATACTGTATTTATTCATTTAAAATGGTGATATTTCTTCTTATTTGTATGCATTTCTGTTTCTTCTGTTGTAAATGCTGTATCCCAACTTTGTATAAGAAATTGCATCCCTCCCTCCTTCTGTTCTTTTCTTTCCCACTTCTGCCTTCTCATTCAATTTCCCCTTCCATTGACTGCTCTTTGGGAGGTGCGGCATCCCTCCTTCTGTGTGCTGTCCTGCTTGGGATGAGGCTGCTCTGAATGCAGGGAAGGAGCAAGGAGGAAGGCAGGCTGAGCTGGAGGCAGCTGGAACAGGAGGCCAGAGCCCCTTGGTGGAGCATCTGCAAGGCTTTGGGAGCAGACACCATTACTTTAGTCAGCATGAAGCAGTCTTGGGAAGCTGCTTTCTTTCAGGAAAAGAGAGGCTTTGAAGTGCAGGTGCCTGCAAACCTCCACCTTTTACATCTGTGCACCACAGTTTTCAAGTATGGATGTAAGTCCTGATAAACTTCTCAGGGTGAGTGGGTGGGTGATTTTTAGTTGTTGGTGCCTGACAATTTTTAAAAAAATGTTCTTGATGATCCTTGCATCTGTTCTTCTTCACAGGAAAATTATGAAGTTATGCATCATGGTTTGAATCATAGAACAGAAGATCTGGAAGGTGCCATGAAGGCTGTTGGGTCCAAGGCCCTGCTTTTTCAGGACAGGAAGTCCCATCATCTCACTCAGATGCAGCCCAGTTTGGCCTTGAATGTCTGCAGTGTGGGAAAACCCACCACCTCTCCAGGCAGCTGGTTCCACTGTTTTATTGCTCTGATAGTTAGGAAGTTTTTCCTGATGTCTAGCCTGAACCCGGGTTGTTGCAGCTTCACTTGATTATTCCTTGTCCTGCACTCTGGTATCTGTGAGACCTTGACATTTCTCAAAGTCTTTGAAGGACTTCTAGATGATATCATGTCCTTCCCTCTGTCTTTTCTTCTCAAGGCTGAACATGCCCAGTTCTCTCATGTTCATCAGCAGCTCGAGATTCTGACTTATATGAATCACCCAACCATCCATTCTTGGTATATGGGTGATACAGAAATTAAACGAAGAAATGAAAGTATTTTGCAGTTTTCTGTACCGGGGAAAAAAGAGGCTCCATATCAAAAATGGGGAAACAGCAAGCAACATCTTTCCCCATTTTACTCACATTAGCAATGCTTTTTTTCTGCGTTTTCTTCTTTCTGCTAATCATTTCTATTTGCAGTCTGAACATTTCTTGCCGTATTTTGAAGTGTCACTGGGTAAACCGTGTTCACAGGATGTTGACAGAAGGAACAACAAAGCAGTTTTTCATATTTTTAATACATTTATTGTACACTAGGAGGCTAGATGGAGTCACTGAAGCAGTTGGCTTGAACTTAGGTGGACTTCAGGGGATGGTGGAGGACAGGAAGGCTGGAGGAATGGTGTCTATGGGGGCGTGATGTGTTGGACATGACTTTGCGACTAGCAACAACAACAAAGGAGAAATTTTGTCATGAGCAATGTTGGGTCCTAAATCTCCCTTCCCATACCTTCTTGGTCCTATATTGGCACAAAGGCCTACCAAGTGACCAATCCATGTAGATGCTATTTTGTGATGCATTAACAGAAGTCTTATTTCAGATCATGAGAAGTCATATTTCCCATATTTATAGGAGAATAAATATACTCCTCAATAGACAGACCTCATTAAAATCCCATTTCTTTCACTCTCTAAGGCTATCCCTCCCAGCTTTCCTTCCCTGTCCACCTTTCACTTCTGCATTTGGAGAAGGGATCTGAGTCCAGCAATGGGAAAGTCTGCAAACAGGGAGGTCCCAATTGGTGACAGTGGAAAAAGCCAGATGATTCAAAAGGGGGATCCAGTGAGCACTTTCTAGGAAATTCCACTTTTTCCAGCCTCCCACCCTCCCCTTGCCACAGTTTCCTCTGCATTTATGTAGGTCCACTTCTGTGTTCTGTGGCAGAGGAAGGTTTCCTCTCTTCATGTGCTGCTCTGCTGAAACTGAGGCAGCTCTCAAGGCAAGGAAGCCGGCAGAAGCATGGCAGGCTGAGCTGACTACAGTGGGCAAAATGAGGCAAAAGACCCCTTTGGACTGGAGGGGCTCTGGCAGTGGAGGGGCTTCTTGTAGTGTTTTGCAGTCCTTTGAACATGTTTTCTTACTAGCAAGGGAGCAGCTTCAATGGGGGCCCTGCAGCCTTCCCTTATTGGCCTCCATATGCAATGTTTTGTGGATGGGCAGCCTAGTACTTTTCTAGCCATGAATGGATAGCTCCTATTTTAAGAAAAGGATTCTTGATTAACTGTGCAGATGTGCCACATCAGCAAATAAATAAATAAATAAATAAATGTATAAACCAAAACAAAACTAAGAAGAGTAGTACAATTAATTGAAAATTTGGAAGGGTTTTCTTGCCTGAATTCAAGTCCAAGTAGATTTGGGAAGGGAGATTTAAGCTCCTCCATTGTTTATGGCAACAGTACCCTTTGGGTAGAAACATGGTTTAAGAAATGAGACACTGCACTCTTGTGTCCATCTCAACTTCCTGTCAGTAAGGATTTGTCTGGTGAAACTTTGAAAGATGGCACAAAAATGTCAAAGACTGAAAAAAGAAACCATTACCGGAAAAAAGAAAAGGCACAACAGAAGTTTAGATAACTACATTTAAGTGGGAAGAGATCTTGCCTGATGCTTCCCCATGTTTGATACAGAGACTCTTTATTCCCAGGAGAAGTCGCCAGCCAGATGGTGCAGAGAAGAACTTGGACACTGGAAAAGGAGATGACAATAGAGTTAGTAAGACCCTTCCCCAACCAATTCCTTGCCCTGTGGCTTGGCTTGGTGGCCAGGAAGGCCAGCACCACAGTGATGGTTTTGGCCAGGAGAAAGGATATGGCCACTGAGAAGGTGCTGAAGGCTGTTTGTCAGAGAAGGCAGGGGATGTTTCTTGGCTGGCCAATGAACAAAAAAGAGCATGAGAAGCAAAGCAGAAGGGAGATGAGGAGAATGCAGGAGAGGTCTCTGTTGTTGGCCTTGACTACTGGAGTGTCTTGGAATTTCCTGAAGAGTTCCAGTATGGTTCCTGTAGCAATGGCTAAAAGGAGAGCCAAGCAAGTGAGGAACATTCCCAAATATTCTGCATAGGATAGGATGGTGATAACCTTGGGGATGCACTGATCATGGGCCTGGTTTGGATGCTGGTCTGCTGGACACGTTATGCAATATTCTGCATCTGAAAAGAGAAACATCTCCATTATAGCATGAGGAGTAGCTTCTCCTTGTATTCCATCCTCAATGTCCTTACCTTGAATTGACCATCAGCACATTGTGCTTTTCAACATCCACATCTGATCCTGACTGTCACCTGGAAATGTGAAATCTCTGCTCCGTAGGGCTTTTGTGGGTTGTTGTACTGCCTGTTCCCTTGCTTTCTCCTGAGAGATTCCTATTTTTTTTAAAATTTTATTAAAATTTTTATACTAATACTAAAAAACATCAATCATTAAATACATCGGAAGTACTGGGTCATCCCCCACTCAATTTTTTTAACATTCTATAGTCATATTCAAATCCATTTGTAATGACTGATAATAACTTAAAAACATCTTTAAATCTAAGCCAAGTCCCGTATCTCTAGCCAGTAATAAAAACAATCCCAAGTTTGATAGAAGTCAGTATCTTCTTTCTCCTTCAGTGATAAAGTCAATCTATCCATTTCTGCACAGTCCAGAATCTTTTTTAGAATCAGTTCATTGGTGGGTAGTTCCTCACTTTTCCAGTGTTGAGAGATTCCTATTTTTATTCTAGATGCCCTACTGGGGATTAAAGGTGGGCACCCAGCTAGCGATCATGTCTTTTTCGGCACACCACGCTCATTTTGTATGAGGATGACATCTTTAGGATCAAGTCTCAGTGACCTATTGTGGATTGGCTCCCATTGCAGGGGGAACTGGGCAGGTGTAGCTGGAAAGCATTGCAAACTGAGCTGGTATCAGGCACTTCTGAAATTCTGCAGGTGGGCAGGCGCAGCAGAATTCCACCAAACCCCAGCTGCTGTAATGAGCCATATAACTTGTGATATTTAAGATACAACATTTGAAGTACAAACTACATATAATTTTATGTAAAATAATAGTTGCATAGTGCATGGAATAAAAGGGATATGGCACCTGAGAGATGCAGTCACTATGGTTCCTTGCAATGATCATTGATTCAGGATGGATTGAAGATTTTACTGCATCACACGTGCAAATTGTAAGTATGGAATTTGCTAATTGAAGATATAAGAATAGCCTACAAAGTTGTCAGCTTTAAAAGTGGACCAGGATGGGTTTCCATATTACGTACTTTGCAGGCATGAGTGAACACAAACATAAGAAAATGTCAAGGAATTTCCTCTCTCTCCTGCCAAGGAAAATCAAGTGTTGGCAGAAGGTCCTTCCCTTCCTTGCCTCACTGCTCACAGGGGAGGGGTGAACTCATTACGCTTATACCCAGAAGACTCATATGCCTGTCCAGCACAGAAAGGCCATACAGATTTGAGGAGCTGATCCTTGGCCAACCTGCTGCTTCTCCTGAAACTGGCAGGGGGCTCCATCCTCCTATGTGAGTCTATGCTCCTGGCTGAAATACAGTGCACAGAATGGATCCCCCTTTCAGAATGCTCCAAGTAAATTTACTCTTTCGAGAATAGGTCTGGCTCCCATAATGTCGCTAAAAGTGGTGGGATGTCCATCATGGATGTAACATCACAGGAGCCCCATCTCACTGCTTCCCCCAAGGTGCTTCAGTCTGTGCAAGCAAGCCACTCGAGCAATGGGTGGTTTCCCTGAAGGGGTTGTTCAAGCAAAGATTTGTTGGTTTGTCACTCAGTCCCATGACAGCTATTTTGTTCTTGTTCTGGGCATTGTCTACAAATCATGGGAGAAGGGTTGAAAAGAATATGGACTACTGCTCCTGACAGGGGTAGAAGTCCTCTCAAAGCCTGCCTAAGAAAGCTTGGGGTGTGCCTACCTCACCCTTCCACCTTCTTCATCCTCCTCCTCTCCCTTTCCTTTTGCCACCTTGCCTGTTAGCAGAGCAGATGGGGTTTCCCTGGTAGGGCAGCTCTTCTGTTCAGTGTTCTGAGGAATGACTGCCAAGGAGACTTTATGTAAAGTCATTGATTGCACTATCTTGAGATGCACCTCTAAGACACCCTTCTGCTGCCCAAGCCTGTCCTCTTGGATCAAGGTGATTTGCTAGAAAGAAGGGTGGGACACTCCACATTCCATGCTAATTCATCCTCTGCAGCTCATGCAGACCTCCTCAAGAATCAGGGGCCTCAGTTTGCCCAATGGCCCAGAACCCACATGTGAGAGCCCCTTCCCCGACATTTCAAAAGGAGCTCTTTTGTACCCGCGGATGGTGCACTGAACAGATGTGCTGCCTGAAGCAGCTGAAGATGATCCTCACCCACAACAAGCTCTCCCCTTCAAGCCAGGCACTCTGCCCCAGTATGACATGCAAACTGCAATACTGCAAGACACATTGTGGCTCAGAGAGGCCATACATGTAAGTACATTCCAGCACACGCTAGACACTCCAGGGTCAGACTGTGCAGCTTTGCACCCATAGAAAGGATGGTGGAATTCTGCAGTGGGCAAAGCATGAAAGGCTTGGGGCCCACCTGGTACACTGTTTAAACCTGAGAGACTGGACCTGGGTGATTAGGTTCTGGTCCTCACGCAGCCGTGGAGCTCACTGGGTGACTTTGGGCCAGCCACAGACCATTGGCCCAACTCACCTGACAGGAAGGAAAATTGTCAGCTGCTCTGAGTCCCTTGAAAGGAAAAGGGGCTGGATATAAATCGGCCAAATGAATAAATATTGTGACAACAAGGTACTCCATGTTTGGTATACTGGAATACGCATTCATTGCTGTGCTTTTCATGCCTTTTATACACCCCTCAGCAAAACAAAGAGCATCATGGAATCTCCCCACCCATCATACACTGCATAGAAGCCTCTCTCCCAGTGCAGAAACTGCTGAAGCCCAGCATGCACAGCTGAGGAACAGACCCCTTGTCTTCCTTCACAAACCTCGTGTACATGCCTGATTCCCCACCCTCAGATGTAGGCGCACCATCGCTCGCATTCTCCTCTGCTCTGAGAAACCCACCCACAAACCATCCTTATGGGGAAGCCCCACAGTGCTTTCAAGAGGAGAATGTCTTTCTCATCTCCTCTGGAGTAGAAGTTCTAAAAGATCACATCTCTCAGTAATTCCCTTTTTCACAACCCACCTGGGGGAGGAGCACAGGGAGCTATGAGTTTCTCTGGACCTGGAAAGAAAGGACACCTGGATAAGTTTGGACTGGAGTGTCCAATGTGTTGGAAGGGATAGTGTGGATAGGAGAAACATTGTACCATGACAAAAAACTACCCACAGGATGGGAAGGATATTTTTTTGGAGAGACGGGAAGAGGGGCAATTGCTGGGTAATGCGGCACGTCGCATCACACTCATGAAGGGAAAACATGTCTCTGAAGCACAGCAGCCCTCTATTAAAAGGGGATGCTGACGCAATGGGGAAATGAGGGCGCTGAGATGGCGAAAGCACCTCATAGGATTTGTCCAATCCAACACTTCCAAGATTGACTATGATTTTCTGCTCTGATGCTGCAGAAACAATGTAGCCATCTAGGATTCTATGCCAATGAACCTCAGAACATGCTCGACTCTCTTCGCTCCTCCCAGGCCCTGCCTTTTCTGCCAAAATTACACACCTTCCCAAGTGGAGATGCTCCCTTCTGTGCATGGAGTGCAGTCATAGCAGCAAATGCGATAAAGCAAAACATATAGGTTTAAAATACATAAATGGCTTGAGGAAATGTTACAAAAATCTTTAGCTTTTAAACCTGAAGTTTTCTTATTAGGCATTATACCTGATGATACTAGGAAACAAGAAATGTACTTGACTTTACATGTAATTACTGCAGCGAGGATTGCATTTGCCCAACACTGGAAGAGTAAAGAGTCACCCACCAATGAACTGATCCTAAAAAAGATCTTGGACTGTGCAGAAATGGACAGATTGACTTTGTCACTGAAGGAGAAAAAAGATACTGACTTCTATCAAACGAATGACTCTTTTTATTATTGGCTAGAGAAACGGGGCATTGCATAGATTTAAACATGTTCATAAGTTAACATTAAAAGAAAAAATTTGGGGACCTGACCCAGTAGGTCCCATGTGTCCAATGACTGATATTGCTTTAATTTTATTTATTTTTCTTTGTATTAGGTTCATTTAGAATATAATTTATTCAAAAAAAATGTGCCCTGGAAGAAGACCACCCACCATAGAGCAAGGATTTTTTTTGTCTGGAATGAAGGGCAAGTGAAGCAGGGAAGAAGGGCAGTTTCCAGGTAATGGGGCACTTCCC
>NW_025335287.1:25320-33108 GCF_004798865.1 Varanus komodoensis
TGCCCCATTCAACACTTCCAAGACTGACTTTGATTTTCTGCTCTGATGCTCCAGAAACAACCAGGACTCCAGGATTCTACGTAAATGATCCTCATAACTTGATCAAATATTTTCCCTCTTCCCAGGCCCTGTCTTTCATTCCCACCTACCTTCCTGTATGGAGATGGTCCCTTCCACACACGGAGCACAGTCATAGCAGCAAACGGGCTGTCCTTCCCGAGCCACCTTGAAGAATCCTGGGCAGCAGCTCTCCATGCACCTGACTTTGGACAGCGGCTGAGCACAGAGGGAAGGAGCATCAAGGGAAATTGTTTAGGGCTGATGCAGCTGTGAAGGGGGAGAAAGAACTGGAAAGGGTGGAGAGGAACAGACACACAGGATTGCAACTGATCCCATCTTTAAACCTAATTCTGCAAAGCTGAATGTGGTGCTGGGGGATGGGGGCTCTGCAACTTTTCCATGGAGTACCACAGGGTTCAATTTTATCACCCATGGCATTTAACCTCTGCATCAAACCGCTGGGAGAAGTCATTTGGAGGTTTAGGCTGTGGAGTCACCTGGATGCTGATGACACATAGCTCTATCTCACGTTTACATCTAGTCCACTTGAGATAGTGGCTATCCTTAACCGGTGCCTGGCCTGGTAATGGGTTGGATGAGAGCCAATATAGTGAGGCTCAATACAGAGAAGACGAATATCCTGTCGATAGGCAGCTCAGCCCAAATTGTGAGTGACACCATCCCTCTTTTGAATGGGACAACACTTCCTGTAAAGGAGAGTGTGCCATTCAGGAGTCCCTGGACTCTCAGCTGACAGCAGTGGGAAGGAGTGCATTTTTCCATCTTTGGCTGGCCCACCAACTGTGCCCTTACCTGGATGAGCACTGCCTTGCAACACTTCCTGAATGGATTATTGTAACACACTCTATGTGGGGCTGTCCTTGAAGATGGTCCGGATACTTCAACTGGTTCAGAATTGAGCTGCCAGGATATTATTGGGGATGGGCAGGTGTTCACATATAAGGCTGGTCCTCTATTGTCTACACTGTCTATCAAATGAAGTCCGAGCACAATTTAAGGTGCTGGTGAAGACCTTGTTGTTTTTGTTGTTAGTCGCAAAGTCATGTCAGACTGACAAGTTTGATCACCTTGCAATCCAGGGGACTCCCAAGAGTTTCCTCCAGCACCCTAATTCAAAGCCCTCAATTCTTTGGCACTCAGCCTTCCTTATGGTCCAGCTTTCACAGCCATACATTGCAACTGGGAAAACCATAGGTTGACTATACGCACTTTTGTTGGCAAGGTAATGTCTCTGCTTTTTAGTGTGCTGTTTAGATTTGCCATAGCTTTCCTCCCCAGGAGCAAGTGTCAGTACTGGAGGAGATCAACCCTGACTGCTCTTTAGAAGGCCAGATACTGAAGATGAAACTCAAATAGTTTGACCACCTAATGAGAAGGAAAGACTCTCTGGAGAAGAGCCTAATACTGGGAACAATAGATGGCAAAAGAAGAAGGGGACAGCAGAGAATGAGGAGGCTGGATGGAGTCACTGAAGCAGTTGGTGTGAGCTTAAGTGGACCTGGGGGATGGTGGAGGACAGGAAGGCCTGGAGGAATGTTATCCATGGGATCGCAATGGGTCAGACACGACTTCATGATTAACAACAACAAGAACGACAACAACTGTCCATGGGGTTTTCATGGCAAAGATACTGGAGTGGGTTGCTATTTCCTTCTGCAGTGGATCACGTTTTGTCAGAGCTCTCTGCTATGACCTGTCTGTCTTGGGTGGCCCTGCACAGCATAGCTCATAGCTTCATTGAGCTACACAAGCCCCTTTGCCACGACAAGGCAGTGATCCATTAAGGAGGGTTAAGACCTATAAAGCCCTAAATGTCTTGGTTCCTGGATACCTGAGGGAGGGCCTTCTCTGTTGTGGTGACTTGACTGAGGAACACGCTCTCCAGAGAGGTCCGCCTGGTGCCAATGCTGCTTTCCTTTCAGCGTCAGGTAAAATCCTTCTATTCTCCAAATATGTTTATTGTTTACTTGGTTTTTTAGTGGGTTTATGTTTTTACATTGGATGCCGGGCAACAGTTTTCTTTATCTCTATGTTTAGGATTAATTGGCTGTAAACCGTCATGAGACATCTAAGTATGGAATAGTAGAGAAATGTAAATGATGATGATGATTGATGATGATGTTTTTATACTAGAGGATCCCTTGGTAATGAAGCCTAAAATTTAAAAAAAGATAGAAGACTATGGTTAAGTTACCAGGATGAAAATAAATAGAGAAGAGACCAAATTGTTAGTGAAAAATCTCACATTGGAGCAGAAAAGGACTTTGATGGAACAAGTAGACCTTCAAATTGTTAAAAAGGTTAAATATTGGGGAATTTTTCTCACAATTAAATGTGGTATATTGAAAGAAGATAACTATGTTAAACTATGTAAGGAAATTAAAAGTGATCTAGAAAAATGAGCTAACTTGCAATTATCATTGCTGGGAAGAATAGCAATAGGTAAAATGAATATATTACCAAAGATTTTGTTTTTATTCCAAACAATTCCCATAAAAATTGATAGTTTTTTTTTTTTTTTTGATGATTTAAACAACCAAGGTTTGAGATTTATATGTGTGAGGAGGCAGGGGGGGCTCACCCCTTTTCCTGGGGCCTTCCACAGAGCAGGGCTGAAGGTAACAGGGCAAGGCTAGGAATCTGAGTGGGAGAGCAACTAGCGAGAAGACAACCTCCAGGAGACACATGCGGGAGCACAGCTGTAAGGGATTGCGGATGGAGAGAGGAACACCTGGATTGGGTGGAGTGGTGCAGGAGGGCGGATAAAAGAGGATAGATGGGGTGAGCAAGGGAGGGATGGGAGAGAGGAGAGAAATCTGAGACACAAGTGTGGTTGAAGGAGAGCAAGCAAGGCAGTAGCTGGCAGGCGAGCCAGTGCAAACTCAGAGCAGAGACTGGGCAGCGTTGCCCTAGTGACAGGAGGGAAGGGAGCCAGAGCAGGCCAGGACAAGGTGCTATGGGAAGCGAGCCAGTGAAAGTGTAAAGAGGCAATAAAGACCCAGTGAGTGCACTGTCCTTCTGGTGTTGCTCTTCATGGAACTTCCAGGAAGAGGCAGCTTTAGCTGGCACCCCTCTCCTGACACAGTCACAATATGGCAAAAGAAGAAACCAAGGATTAAATTAAAATGCTCAGGAGGCCAAAGGGAATGGGGGTTTTGGCCTTCCTGGTTGGATGCTGTATTATCAAGCTCGTGTCTTAATGTGGCTAAAAGAATTGATAACTTTAAGAAATAAGAGAATGTTGTATCTTAAAGGGCATGATTTACAAATGGAATGGCATGCTTATATGTGGTATGAGAAGTGTAAGACACATTGTTGTTTCTTAAATCATTATATTAGAAAGTCACTAACGTCAGTTTGGGAAAAGTTAAAGACAAAGCTGTATACTAAGTTGCCAAGATGGCTTTCTCCTATGGAAGCTCTTACATATCCAAAGAGCTTACATATTGATTTTTAATATGATTGCGAGATATGATGATATTTCGAATAATGATGGAAAATTGAAACTGAATCAAGGGCTATAGGAGCAGGGTATTGATATTTCTTGGGGGCACAAGGTACAAATTCAATTGAGATATGTTGATGACTATAGAATGTATGGTTTTTATAAGGAGGTTACAACATTTGACCAATGATTTTAAAATCAGATAAAAAAATGATTAAAAGGTTGTATAACATTCTATTGGACATGAGAATGGAAGATGAACAAGGTAAGTAAACTATGATAATGTTTTAATAAATAAATAAATAAAAAATAATGTGAGCACAAAATTTTAGATATAATATTGAGTTACAGAAATGGCAAAAGCTGTGGGAAAGAAATATAAAGGTAACCTTAGCAACTTCATATAAAGAAAACCTTTATAAAATGTTTTATGGATGGTATTTATTACCAAATAGACTAGCAAAAATGTTCCCAAATATTTATTTACTTATTTATTTATTTATTAAAACATTTTTATGCCGCCCCATTCGCCGAATATGTCAAATGGATGTTGGAAATGTAAACATAAACCTGGTACTTTTTATCATGTGTGGTGGACTTGTGATAAGGCAAAAAAGTACTGAGTTAAAATACATAAATAGCATGAGGGAATGCTATAAAAACCTTTAACATTTAAACCTGAACTTTTTCTATTAGACATTATTTCTGATGACTTTGATAAACAAGCTATATACCTGATTTTACCTGTAATTACTGTGGCGAGGATTGTATTTGCTCGGAGGACTGAAGAGGACATTGGAGGACTGAAGAGCCACCTATTGAAGAATTGATCTTAAAAAAGATTTTAGACTGTGCAGCAATGGACAGATTGACCTTGTCTCTGAAGGAGAAGGAGGATACATATTTCTACCAAACTTGGAACTCTTTATTATTGGTTAGAGAAATGGGACTATGTGTAGATCTGAATATGGTTATTGACTGTTAAAAAGAGTAAGATGTCAACTCAGTATGTCTGATGTCTTAGATGATTGATGTTTTTAATGTTAGATTGTAGAGTTAATAATAAAATTTATTCAATCAACATCACCATCATCATATAAAAATCTCTTTTACTTTCTCTCCCGGCTATGTTCAGTGCCTCAGTTAAATACACGTGTTCTATCTCATATTAGTTAAGAAACGTAAAATTATACAGGGATGAATTGGAGGGTTCACCTGATCTTGCCATATGGGCCATGCAGCAGGAACCTGGTGAATGGTGAACTTGGGGCCAGGCAACCCCTGTCTTTCCAGACTTCCAACTTTCACCCTTACAACTGTCTTGTTGGGAAACCTCACCCAGCTCACAAGGTCCACGTCAGCTGAAAGGTCTCCATTCTCATCCTAATACACCTCGTCAATACAATGATTTTCGAACTGGGCATCCCTCAGGAAAGGGTGGAGTTGAAAGAGCAGAGAAAGCACCAGCATCATGGAATAAAGACGCCATGTGACATGCCTCACAATTTCCATTCTGGCTCAGGGATCCTTCCAGGTTCTTGTGACTGGCCAAGTTCTGTCTTATGGAGACAGATTCTGATTTCCTTTCTAGACACCCTAAGTCCCCTTGATGAATGTTGGAAAGAGGTCTTGCTAGGTGCATACACTTAAATTTGTAATCTGGGCCAGGGTGGAGGCTAAGTGAAAGGAAGGCCATAACTTCCAGGGGAACAGAGGCTGCCATCCTTCACAAGACTTTCTGGGAGTTCACTGAGTGGCACTCAGCTGGATTAGTACCTGAACAGGCTTAAAGGAAGTACTATTGAATCATATAATCATTGAAAATATTTGTAAATACTGAAAACTTTTTTAGGGAAGGTGTCTTTAAGGAAATAGAAACATAGAAATAGAGCGAGTCAGAAGGGGCCTCCCAGGCCATCTATTCTGACCTCCAGCACCAGCCAGCTCTGCTCACGACATGCCCACCATGTGCACGTCCAGCCTATCCTTGAACACCCGCACTGATGGGGCCTCAATGACCTCTCATGCAAGCCCATTCCACACCTTCGGGGTCCTAACTGTCAGGAAGTGCTTCCTGGCATTCAAATGGAACCTTGGCTCCCTGAGCTTTGCTCTGTTGGAGAGCGTCCTGCCCTCCTCTGCAGGGGAGAACAGGTCTCTACCCATCTCCGTATGAATTTCCCTCACATATCTGTACGTCGCCAACATATCCCCTCTGAGTCTCCTCTTCTCCAGGCTGAAGAGACCCAGTTCCCTCAGTCTCGTCTCATACCCCATCCCCTGCAAGCTGGCCACCAACTTTGTGGCCCTACGCTGCACTGACTCTAACCTGGCTATATCCTTTCTGTAATGAGGGGCCCAAAACTGAGCACAATACTCCAGTTGTGGGCACACCAGAGTCGCATAGAGTGGTAGTAATACCTCTCTTGATCCAGAAGCCACACTTCTGGCTATGCAACCAAGGGTTGCATTCGTCCTCTTGACCACCGCATCACACTGCTGACTCATGTTTAGCCTGCAGTCAAACAGTAACCCGAGGTCCCTTTCACAAGTGCTGCTCTCCAGCCACTTGTCACCTAACCTGTACTTATGACACCTATTCCTATGCCGCAAGTGCAAGACCTTGCACTTATCAACATTGAATGCCATCCTGTTGTCTCCTGCCCACTTCCATAGTCTGTCCAGATCCTTTTGGATCTGGAGTACCTGCTCCTCAGTTGTGACCACTGCTCCAGTTTTAGTGTTGTCTGCGAATTTGATCAGCAGACTGTTCACTCCTTCCATGTCGTTAATGAAAAGATTAAACAGGATCGGCCCAAGGACAGAGCCCTGGGGGACCCTGCTTGTCATGGGCCGCCATCCCGATGATTCCCCGCTAATGGTTACCTTCTGCTTTCGGTCAGTCAACCATACCCTAATCCACCAGACAGTGCTTTGGTGTATCCCAAAACTCCTCAGTTTCTCCACCAGGATATCATGGGGCACTTTGTCAAAAGCCTTGCTGAAATCCAGGTATACCACATCCACTGCATCTCCTCCATCTAGCCACCTCGAAACCTTGTCATAGAATTCCACAAGGTTTGTCTGGCAGGACCTGTTTTTGCAGAAGCTGTGTTGTGTGGCTGTCAGCCTCCCTTCCCTATCTAGCATCACTACATCTCTCTCTATTACGAGCCTTTCCATTGTTTTTCCTACAATACACCTAAGGCTAACAGGTCTTTAATTCCCCATGTCCCTTCTACTACCCTTTTTGTAAATCTGAATTCTTTCCTCAGGAATCTAATTGGGCAAGTGAATTGGAAGAATAAGATTTCAGCAAAAACTACTACATCATCATCTATGATAAGTGGAATGGACACTGTCATCACATCTTCCAGAAACATTCCCAATTTGCTTTTCCATGTTTTCACCCTCATCTTCTTCTTGACTTGCTGGTCTGCCAAAGATTGCAACTACCATGCTCCTATTCCTTCCTCCATTCCTTTTTATTCGGATGCTCCCAAAGGGGCACTTGCCTTCTTGTGTTGAAAGTCTTAGATCAACTGTGAGAACTTCCTCTGCTCAGCTTGACTAGGAAGCAGAATATACCCTGAAATCAGGAAACCAGGTCAATTCACTGCTAAGTGTACATTCAGTATATGCTGTCATTTAAATTGGTATAGTTGTTTAAAGACAGATTGTCATGTGATCTGAAGCCAGCCAAGACAGGAAGCCCTGCTTGCTTCACCACAAACCACCTACATGACTTTGTAGAACCTATGGTGGCTCACAGAGACAACTTTGCCCAACTCTTTAGTGTTAAAATTGCTGAGATTCATCATAAGCTGTGCTCCACATTTATAGTACCTGTACTGGAGATGTCCAAAGTGCCATCTAGTCCATCTTTGTTGGATGAGTTTCAGTTGTTGTGGCCTGAGGATGTGGCTAAGGTGCTTGGACCGGTCCGGCCTACCATTGTTCACTCGACCCTTGCCCTTCATGTCTGCTCATCAGAGCCAAGGATGGGATGCATACCTGTTTCCAGGAGGCAGTTAATGCCTCTCTGAGGGAGGGTCTGGTTCCCAGCCCCTTGAAGGAGGCAGCGATTAGGCCCATCCTGAAGAAGGCAACCCTGGGCCCAGAGTTTGCCACCAATTGTAGACCAGTGGTTAACATCACCTTCTTGAGCAAGGTGCTCAAGCAAATGCTGGCCCAAAAATTCCAAGGTCTCTTGGTGGAAATTGACCATCTGGATCTTTTTTAGTCTGTCTTCAGATCTGGTT
>NW_025335287.1:33396-36524 GCF_004798865.1 Varanus komodoensis
ATACCATCAATCAATGTATACTTCTGGATAGGCTGGCTGAGTTGGGGGTTGACTGATTCCAGAAGATGCTGCTGTGGGATTGTGAGCTGCTGTAACCCTTTGAAAGGCTCTGTACCATGGCAGCTTTGCCATGCAGTTCCATAGGTTTCCTCTTTATCCCCCAAGCTTTTTAACTTGTTCATGAAACTGCTGGGAGAGGTCATCTGGAGGTTTGGGTCGTGGAGTAATCCATACATTGATGACACCCAGCTCTACCTCTCTTTTACACTGAGTCCAAGTGAGGCAGTGGAGGTGCTGAACTGGTGCCTAGCCAGGGTGTTGAGCTGAATGAGGGCCAATAAATTGAAGCTTAATCAAGACAAGATAGAGGCCCTGCTAGTAGGTGTTTTAGCTTCCTGGGTAGGAGTTTCTGACCCTTTTCTGGATGGAGTTGCACTCCCCTAAAAGACAGGGTGTGCCGTTTGGGAGTGATTGTCAATCCAG
Source organism: Varanus komodoensis (assembly GCF_004798865.1). Taxonomy (NCBI): domain Eukaryota; kingdom Metazoa; phylum Chordata; class Lepidosauria; order Squamata; family Varanidae; genus Varanus; species Varanus komodoensis. The sequence goes on from NW_025335287.1 coordinate 33,880, forward strand.
AGCTGTCCCTGGAATCACAGGTGGTGGTGGTTGTGGTGAGAACTTTCCTTCAGGTTTTGCAGATGTATCAGCTGCAAACCATCTGGATGGGAAGTGCCCAGCAGTGGTGACCCATGCGCTGGAAACATCCCGATTGGACTATTGTAACACGCTCTAGATGGGGCTGCACTTGAAGATGGTCCGGATACTTCAACTGGTTAGGAAAAGAGGTTCCAGGTTTTTTACAAGGACCTGCAGGTATGAACACACAATGCCAGTCATTTCCCATCTAAACAAGCTGCGAGTTGAAGTCCCAGCCCAATTAAAGGTGCTGGTGGTGACCTATAAAGCCCTAAATGGCTTAGGGCCTGATTACTTGAAGGAGAGTCTACTTCCATATTTGCCTGCCAGCCCCTTAATATCTGAGGCACAGGCCCTTCTCTGGAAGCACTCCCCGAAGATTAGGAGGGTGACTACCCAGAGGAGTGCCTGCTCTCCAGTGGTGCCCTGAGTATAGAATTTGCTTCTCAGGGAGGTCTGCCTGGAGTCATCTCAGTATTCTTTTTGGCACCAGGCAAAAACCTTACTGTTCTCTGAATCTTTTAAGATTTGGTTGTTTTCCTTGTGGTTTTATTGTTGGTTGGAAATTTCAATTGGATGCTGGGCTTTCTTTCATTTTATATTGTCTTCTTGTTAAACCATCCTGAGACTACAGAAAGGGACAGTATAGAAAAGTTTAGAATAAATAAATAAATAAATAAATAAATGAAGAAATAAATGAAGAAAAATATTGATTTCATTCTGGCTGCTGCCATAACAAGAGAGTTCCTGGAAGCCAGGGGGAGGGCTAAAAAGAGAGGTTAGTTGAGGGAACTTTCCCAGAGAAAAGGACATTTCTAAGAATTTTATTTCAAGGCAAGAAATTTGGAACTAAATATTTTATGATCAGCTGCAATCCTTGAGAAGCAGAAGGAAATACCTGCCATTCCTGAAACCTTTGCATGCCCAGCCTGTGCCCCCTTGACTTCTGCAGCCACTGAAATCCGGTGGTTAAAGCTGCATCCAAAGCATAAGCCACAGCAATGGATGGTGCTGTAAGTGAGGAAGCTGTCTGGAGAAATGGCTCTCACTGGGTCTGCTTTGGGCAGGGCCCTCCGTTTCTCCTTTTCCCCATACCTTCTCCACCCTTTCACTGACTGCACATGGTTTCAATAAACACACCTGAATGTTTTTCCCATAAGTATCTTCATAATCACAGAAAAAGCTAAGAAATCATAAAAGTCTGTCCTTGGAGTTTTTTCTAGAGTGAAGGAGAAATACATAAAGACATGTTTTTTTGGCTTTGGCCTCTTGGCAGAGCAGCAGAGCAGCAGAGGCACAGGCTGGGAGAGAGTGCTGAGTGGCCAGGGGACTGGCGAAGGCAAGGCAGGAGCTGGGCAGGGGAGCAGAGGGCCAGGAGCAGCAGAGAGGAAGGGCATCGTCCCTTGTCTGCGTCCCTTAGCTGCGGCCCAGGCTGTCTGGAGACTCCCTTCCCTGAGACACAGAGGTTTGATTGTTTGTTTGTTTTGTTCGTGCTGTGCTGTGCTGTACTTTGCTTTATTTTTCTTCCAATTTAAATTTAAGTTTATTTTATCCTTGTGTCTGTGTGCGAGTGGGTTTTTGTCTGGGAGAACTGGGCGAGTGAGAGGAACTGCAGGACAGAAAAGGCAGGGGACCAAGGTAAGGTCTCGGAAGGGATCCCAAAGGCAGACCAGGAGACCAAGGAGATGGCCTTGGCGGGAGTCACGGGTGTTGCTGTCAGCTGAGAGAGCTGCGACATGTTTGCCCTTCTCCCTCAGGAGAGGCAGGGATACACTTCCCTCGGTGCAAGATGGTGACCCTGCTAGAAGAGGAGGTGAGGTGCCTGAAGAGTGAGAGAGCTCTCCAGGCCCCCCTGGAGCAGCCCCCCTCTGGACAGAGGGTTGAGGGAAAGTCCACAGGAGGAGTAGCTGCGGATACATGGAGGTATGTCACCCACAGGAGGAGGAGGCCAGCTCGGCCTCCTCCTTCTCCTGGCACCAATCTGGGGCTGGGAAACAGGTTCTCTCCACTTGGGGAGGCTGGGGCTGATGAGGCCTCGGGGGTCCAGCAAGACACCCAGCCTGGGACGTCAGGTGGCAAGGGGGCCACTGCAGGAGAGACGAGGGCCAGGGCACGGCCGCCCACCAGCACCGCGAAAGGTACAGCGGTGGGTGATTGTTGTTGGGGACTCCCTGCAGCCCCTGGGAGCAGCCCCTGACTGCCAAGACCGGCAAATGGACAGGAATTAGCACACATGTGATGTGGCAGATGCCTCTTCATGGCTGCCCTGGTAGAAGATCCCTTCAGCATACACTTTGAGACCAGTGCCTGGTCCAAAGTGGCAACCACGTCTTCTAACCAGGATGCTTCTCCATCCACCTGTCCAGTTATGCATGGAACCACTGAAGGACATTGCATGGATGTTCCCACTCCTCATCATAGGGCCATCAAAATGATACATTGTTTTACTTGGAGTGTTTGTGGCCTTCTCTCCCACAAACACACACCCAAACATCTTTAAATCCACTGGCTTCTGCATGAGATTCAAGAGCAGCACAAGTTGCTTTCTTGCAGACAGGGGCAAAAACCAAGGCACAGAATGCCTC
>NW_025335287.1:36597-40144 GCF_004798865.1 Varanus komodoensis
CTTCAGGTGAAGCTCCTGGCAGGGAAGGGTCCATCTCTGCATTGAAAGCCACAGAGTCCGGAACTTTCCAAGCAGACTTTGACTTCCTTTCCTGCTAATTATTCCTCCAATTGGTTGAGAGAAGAAAGATGGAAGCTTTGGCAGACAAAGCTGGAAGGTTGCTACTCTGGCTGCTGCTCCAGCTGCGCCTTCTCCTGGAGGCCCCTGTTGGATTTCCAAGGCCAAATACCTCTGGATCTAGGAAAGGGCTGGCATTCAGCCCCCACCCAAACTCTTATAGGCCAGAAGACCACATTTTTAATGTGGGCATCTATGCAGGACATGCGGACTTTCAACTGTACACTTTCAACCAGTCTGCCTCTAGTGCACCTTTAAGTCACTGACCCAATTTAAGTGGCATGTCAACCCATAGTGGCAGCCAGGCAGGGTGGGCTGTTTTAACCTGGGACACCCGGGACACCAGTGCAGTTTCCTCTGGGTGGCTTATTCTCCTGAAGAATCCAACCCTGGTGAGGAATGTTGGGAGTTGTAGCTGAAGAGAAATGGAGGGTGACATGGAGGGAGAATGTAGAAGGAACATCCCACACTGGGAGGGAAAATACTACTGATTGAGCTTTATTGATGTGTCATTTCAGTAAATTCCTTGCAATTTGGATCAGCCTCTGTGTCTGTTCAAACATGCCAATGTGTCTGATTGAGGGACCATTCAGAAAAACTGGTTTAACAACTACTCTGCACAGGCACTTGCCTCTGTGGAACGAGATGATTAAATGGGTATATTCAGAAACAAATGGACACCTTTCCCTCTGCTGTCTGAGTCTGATGGGAAACCCAGTGTTTCCCCACTTAAAGGCTTGGCCTGCAGCAGCTTCTCAGTCCACCTAGGAATTCCAGCTGCTTAAAGTAACAACAATGCTGAAGAGTAACCTGGCTTGGAATTCTTCCCCTTTCTAAGAAAAGGGTGCAGGCTTGATTCAATAACAAAGAGGCACATATAAGTAAACTTTCCCAACCAGGATTTATTCTGGATTTCCCCAATAGAAAGAAGTGATAGAATTCACTGTAAAAGGTTGGGTGACATAATTTCCAACAGAAGGAAATGAAATGTGTACAAATGAGAAGAAATCTATCCATTTTAAATTCATGAATAAAGCATTGATACCCAACTTATTTTTAATGGGAAGATAGTTAATACACTTCCTTTCTTTGGTATCTTTCTCTTTCAGAGTTCCATGCTTTTTTCAGGGTTTGAGCGGCTGCTTACTCAGGGAGTAACAAAGCAAAAAAAGGTGGAAAAGCATGACCAAGTCTCTTATGAAAGAGTTATTTCCAAAGCATTCTTGAACATCCAAACAAAAATGAATGGAAGTCCTAGCAAAGCTGAAAAAAATTCAACAGGACTTCTGAAAATGAAAGCTCTCTAATGTGTTAGACATCCTTGACAATATCCACAAAACATAAACAAGGCAAATCTGGTAGATTTGCTTTACATGAACTTCCCCATGGCTCTTGTCAGAGGATCCTACTGTGCTGAGGGGATGCTTGCAGCTATTCTCAGATTGTGCCCAGGAGCATTAACTCTCCACAGATTCCGTCCTTGATCTGACTGTGGAGGAAGATTGTTGGGGAAAATGCATCCCATTAAATATGGGAATTGCTCTCAGGACATGGATTATCCACTTCCAACATCCCTTGGCAAGAGGAAAATGCCTTTATAGCTGAGCAAAAGTCTAAGAGCAATGGCAGCACCAACACGCCCCTTGTCCTGATAGAACCAGGACACCTGACCCAACTGTACCACACCTGAACTTTATCGTATATAATTCCTTTGGAAGTCACATCAAATGGGCTCTGTGCAATTATGGAAAATGCTTATTTCCATTCATCCTCTCAAGATGTGATGTTCATTTTCTGAGTTGCTTTTTTCTTTTTTTAACAGAATTGTAGCAAGAAAGAGGAATTAGCACAAGAAGGAACCATAGAGTTGCACCACAACTCAGGCTGATCTCTGCCCACACCTCCAGCCTACCGGGGAGAGCCTCTCACCCATCTCTCTTTCTTCGGAGGGTGGAAGTCATTTCTTGTCCCTTTAAATCATGGGTTGGCATTTCCTTGCCCTCTTTAAGTCTTTCCCTTCCAGTCTTCCTGTCCTACCCAGTTTCCTCTTCTACATCTGGAGAAGAGTTGGAGGTCCTCAATGGTGCTATTAAAACAAGCAGAGAAATTTTAGAGGGGGGGTGAGGGAACTCTTTCTAGGAAATTGTTGTTTTTCCATCCTCCCTCCCTTTCTCCTTCTCTCCCTTTCTCCATTCTCAACATATTCCTCTGCATAAATGCCATTCCCTTCTTTTTCCTTCTGTGTGGTAGAGGAAGGTTTCCTCTCTTCATGTGCTGCTCCAATAAAGATGAGGTGGGTCTGACAGCAGTGGGCAACAAAAGGCAAAGGACACCTTTGAGCTAGGGGTCTCTGGCAGTGGAAGAGCTTCCTGTAGTGTGCCACACTCCTTTGAAGGTGTTCCATTCCAAGCAAGGCAGGAGCTACAAGTGAGAGCCCTGCAGCTCTCCCTCACTGGCCTCCATGTGGCACATTTTGTGTATGGGCAGCCAGGTACATTTCTTGAGTGAATACACAGTTTCCTTCATTTCAACACATAACCAAAACAAAAAACAAAAACAAAAAACAGTGTCCTTGATTAACCTTGTGGCTGTTCCACCTCACAACAAAAGTATAAAAAAGTACAATTAATTAAACATTGGGAATGATTTTGTGCCCTGAATTCAAGTCCAAGTAGATTTGGAAAAGGAGATTTCTGCTCCTCACATTTCTCATGTCAACATGACACCTGTGGTAGAAAAAAGTTTCAAAAAATGAGAAACGGCACTCCTCTTTCCCCCTCAACTTCCTGTAAAAAGGTTTGTCAGGAGACACTTCACACTATGGATGAAAACCTCAAAGACTGAAAGCAGAAACCACTACTGGAAACAAGAAAAGACAAAAGAAAGGTTAGCTAATAAAATTAAAGTGGGAAGAGATCCTGCCTGTTGCTTCCCAATGTTAGATAAGGAGCCTCCTTTTTACCAGGAACTGAACATTGGTAAATAATTTCACTTAAGTGTATTTTTGTTGAATTTCCATACTGCCCATATACAGAAACTGGATCTCTGCTTAGTTCACAAATGTCAGTCTGGAAGCTGTTTATGAACAAGGAGACTACAATTCATGCTTTGCTTTTCATCATGAGATGCTCCTTCGTGTTCAGGTCAGGCCTCCAAAGAATGATGCAGCACTTGGGGAGGAAGAGGCAGCCCAGCACCCCAGCACTGGAGGCCAAGATGGAGAAGACCTGCACGGCCACCATGTACTTGCCCTTTGTGCTCAGGTAGGTGGGAACGAAGGACACCCAGATGCTGCAGAAGACCAGCATGCTGAAGGTGATCAGCTTGGCCTCGTTGAAGGCCCCGGGCAGCTTCCTGGCCAGGAAGGCAACTGTGAAGCAAATGGCAGCCAGGAAGCCCATGTAGCTGAGGGCAGTATAGAACATGGCCA
>NW_025335288.1:0-478 GCF_004798865.1 Varanus komodoensis
CTCTGTGAAGGACCAGCTGGGTCTTACTACCTCTTATTTCTCTTCCAGGAGGAACTAGTGTCATGATGCCACGTATGGGATCTGGATTCCCATGTTTTGCCCCATTTCTTCATTCCATTGACAAGCAGGTGGGAAGCATGCATGCAGTTTCCATCCACAACACAGACATAAAATTTCAACCTTATCAAAGTCTACATTTATGGAAAAGCAGCTCCTGCAGTGTTTGGCAACGTACAAAAAGATTGCCGAACTGGAAGGATTCCACTGAATAATTCTCATGCTTCCTCTCCTCCTCCACCACTGATGACTTAGGCACAACCTCTGTCTGCGTGCAGTGAGAGTTGCAATCCTGGTTCTAGGAAGAAGGTGAAGGAAGGAGAGCCATTTTGCTGCTATGATTGCATCCCATGTCCTGAAGGGATGATTTCAGACAAGAAGGGTAGGTGTTTGAATGTACATCTATTCCAAGTATATTTGA
>NW_025335288.1:578-1049 GCF_004798865.1 Varanus komodoensis
AAATTTAGGCAAACTTGAAGCATAGTGATCTTCCCACCCCCAGGAGGAACTAGGGTCAAGATGCCATGTATGGGATCTGGATTCCCCTGTTTTGCCCCATTTCTTCATTCCAATGACAAGCAGGTGGGAAGCATGCATGCAGTTTCCATCCACAACACAGACATAAAATTTCAACCTTATCAAAGTCTCAGAGAGCACATTTATGGAAAAGCAGCTCCTGCAGTGTGTGGCAGCTTACAAAAAGTTTGCCGAACTGGAAGGATTCCACTGAATCATTCTCATGATTCCTCTCCTCCTCCACCACTGATGACTTAGGCACAACCTCTGTCTGCGTGCAGTGAGAGTTGCAATCCTGGTTCTAGGAAGAAGGTGAAGGAGGGGGAGTCATTTTGCTGCTGTGATTGCATCCCATGCCCTGAAGGGATGATTTCAGGCAAGAAGGATACATGTTTGAATGTACATCCATTCCAA
>NW_025335288.1:1931-3024 GCF_004798865.1 Varanus komodoensis
TGAGAAGTTGAGGTGGCATTTGGTGAGACCAGTAATATGCATGAGAACACACATATATATATTCATTTTTCCTCAGATATGCATTCCTGTTATTCATTTGAAGATGGAAAGTACCCAATCAAGCACCAGAATTTCTGTATTCCCAAATCAGTGAACTTCTCTTGTGAAGAACCTTTGGGCATCATTTTGACTGTTTTTGCTCTTCTCTTCTCCTTGATGACGACTCTGGTGCTAGGAATATTCCTGAAACATCATGAGACGCCCATCGTCAAAGCCAACAACCGGCACCTCACCTACTCTCTCCTCACCTCCTTGCTGCTCTGCTTCCTCTGCACACTGCTCTTCATAGGCCAGCCACAGAGAGTGACCTGCCTCCTTCGACAAAACGCTTTTGGCATCATCTTCTCCATGGCTGTTTCCTGCGTGCTGACAAAGACAGTCATGGTGGTCTTGGCCTTCAGAGCCACCAAACCTGGAAGCAAGATGAGGAAGTGGATGGGGAAGGGACTGGCCAACACTCTCCTTCTTTCCTGCTGCTTCATTCAGGCTAGCATCTGTACTGCCAGGCTGGCAACTGCTTCTCCTTTTCCAGACACTGACCTGCATTCAGTGGCTGAGGAAATCATACTGAAGTGTAATGAGGGATCCACAGTGATGTTTTACTGTGTCCTGGGCTATCTGGGCTTCCTGGCTAGTGTCAGCTTCATGGTGGCTTTTCTGGCCTGGAAGCTTCCAGACAGTTTCAATGAGGCCAAGTTCATCACGTTCAGTATGCTCGTCTTTTTGCAGTGTGTGGTTATCCTTTGTGCCTTCCTAGCTGAGCACCAAAGGAAAGTATTTGGTGACCATGGAGAGCTTTTCCATCTCAGCCTCCACTTCTGGACTGCTGTTTTGCATCTTCTTCCCTAAATGTTACATCATGTTGCTGAGTCTTGAGTTGAACAAGAAGGAACATCTAATAAGATGAACAGCTTGATAAAGTTCTCTGACTGAGGATGCCCGTTATCATCTTTGTTGTTTACATTGATTCTAGAAGTGTTGAACAGAAATATCAGGGATGATGCAGACATTAAATGTACTAGAATTAGAGATG
>NW_025335288.1:3204-4262 GCF_004798865.1 Varanus komodoensis
CTCATGGTGCATGATCATTCAGTGAGGCCAGTAAGTATATTAAACCCCGCAGTTGGTAGACTTTTTGCTCTACCTGCAGAGATATGATTGTATTCATTCATTTATTCATTCATTCATCTCCTTCCACCATTTCTTGGTGCAGCTACATCAACAACTCAAAGCATCACTCAGCATTTGAGCAGTTGCTCCTCATGCATGAGAATGACTTTGGGAGCAGTTGAAGACTGTGCCAAGACTTTGAACGATGCTGAGCCCTCGGTGGGATTCATTCCTTGGCAATCCCCACATGAATGAGCCCCCCAAACCCACCCTTATTCTATGCCAGTTGTAGTTTCCCTTTAGATAGCTGCTCTTTTGAAAGGTTGTCAGTTGCACAAGTGTGGTTCCATGAGCATTCACAGACTTCCTCTCTGCTTGGCTCTCTTTGGAAGACTGTGCAATAGGAAGCTCATGAATGCTTAGAAGGAAGGATTCTGACAGAGTTTGCCCCAACCCTACATTCATGCTAGGGAAATTTTAGAGGCAGAAGAAGAAAAAGGAAGACCAAATATGAAATGGGCTACTCCTTTAAGGAAGCCACAGCTCTTGAAATTCAAGAGATGAGCAGGGTTACCAAGGACAGGATATTTGGAGGGCTTTCATTCATAGGGTCAACACAAGTTGGAGAGGACTTGACAGCACAGAACAACCAAAATATGTTGAAAGAATATATTGTGTTAGTGATGTGAGTGTAGAGCTAGACATCCAGAAGCAAGATTTCACGAAAGGGGATCCATTAGGCCAGGCTGATGAACAAGTGATGATGTCTGTACAAATAAGGTTGCTTGGGGACAGATTGAAATTATTCTTGATGAGATCTTCTTCCAGTCTCTCCTTGTAAAGCTTTATTTCCAATCTCCTGATTGTCTTTGTTGCCCTCCATCTCCTTTTCTAGTTTCTCTGTTATTCTTAAACATTGGAGCCAAACTCTGGATTCAGTACTCCATTTGAGGCCTAACCAGTACTGCATATAATGGAATTTAGTATCATAGAATCATGGAATAGTAGAAGTTAGAAGT
>NW_025335288.1:4921-6255 GCF_004798865.1 Varanus komodoensis
TTGTTGATTTTGGCACCCCACTCATTACCTCTTCCCAGTTTGAGACGCTGCAATTTGTTAGTGCTCCTACTCTCGGATTCTGTAGTCCACTGAAGATCCCCTGATGGCTGTGCCATCCGACCTATTTTAAGCTAGTTTGCTAATCCAGATATCATGGGACACTTTGTCAAAGCTGTGCTGAAATCAAGATAGATTATGTCTCCAGCAGTGCCACAGTTCATCAGGGATGTTAATCAAGAACTGAGGTCCTATCAGTTAACAGGATTTCTTCTTGACAAATCCAGATTGGTTTCCAGCAATCACTGCATTGTTTTCAACTGACTACTTGACTGGCTACTAGAAACATAGAAACATAGAAACAGAGCAAGTCAGAAGGGGCCTCCCGGGCCTTCTAGTCTGACCTCTGGCACCAGCCAGCTCCGCTCACAACATGCCCACCATGTGGACATCCAGCCTATCCTTGAACACCCGCACTGATGGGGCCTCAATGACCTCTTGTGGAAGCCCATTCCACACCTTCGGGGTCCTGACTGTCAGGAAGTGCTTTCTGGCATCCAAATGGAACCTTGGCTCCAGACTATAGACTGACTACTTGATTTGTGTGTTTGTTTATTATTTAAAACATTTCTGTCCAGTTCCTTTGCAAAAATGCCTTGGGATGACTTACAAAAATGTGCTTCAGAAGACAAGGTTGCATATAGGCTAATTTGCTGCCAGTCACCAAGTGTCCATTGCTTAGCAACTAATTGATGAGCACCAATACAGGGGAAAGAAACAGATAAAGTAAATGCGCTTAAAACTGAGGTGGTAGTGTCAATATTGCCCACTTAGGCAATCCTTTTGAATTTAAATTCCAAACAAAACCTTCTCAGCACTCTTCATTTCTTCACCACTTCTGCAAGTCTCAAACTTTAGTCAGAAAGGGGAAATAGTAACTTCTGTGTTTTTTTAGCCCATTTCAGAGTACTTCCTCTGTATTTATTTATTTATTTATTTATTTTATTAAAAAAATTTCTATGTCATCCATTACTATAAAAAGTGCCTGGACAGCTTACAAGAGAGGAAACCAAGAAACCAAGAACAGAAACATAATGGTGACACACAACACATGTATGGTTGCCATGGTTTGCTAACATGAGAGAGGAGGGTGGAGAGGAATCAGAAATGGAATCATAAATATCTAAAAATTCAATGGTAGAGAAGTAAATGGAGATGAAATTTGTGCATCCACAGTAATGGAAAGAGTAATGCAATTAATTTAGTACACACACTTTCATGGCTGTTATGTTTACATAATATTGTAACACAATAACCCAATAATTTTGGAAGAAAAT
>NW_025335288.1:8593-10734 GCF_004798865.1 Varanus komodoensis
CAACCTTAGTCTTGGTTTCCACATCCATGATAGCTACCATATTTTTCGCTCTATAAGGAGCACCTGACCATAAGACGCATCTAGTTTTTAGAGGAGGAAAACAAGAAAAAAATATTCTGAATCAAATGGTTTACTAAACTATTTAATAAACTATAATAGAATACAGAAATATCGTATTTCAACCTTGTAAAGTGAACAGCAGTCAACAGTGGCATTAAAAACTGTTGTAACCCCCCTCATGATCAAACACGCAGCCAGGGCATGGCTCTTCACGAGTAAAAAGCGTGGTCAGGGTGTCCTGTTCGCATGAGAACAAGGACACGAACACGGATGTGCACGCTACGCAAGGCTGACAACAAAGCAGGCTATGCTCCAGCATTACCAGCATCACCGCAGACGTTACACCCTTGCACCCTTGCTTGCTTGCTTTAGCATGATAAATGTGCAAATGTGTTTTTCCCTATTGTCCCCCTATTGTTCCCCAATTGTTCGCTGTCATTCAAGCATAAGTATGGAAGAGTATAAAAACAACATCTTCCCCCTGCTTGGCACCGCATTCTAATGAGTGTGGTCCCTGCAGGTAAATAAACCTCTCTCGAGAGTTCCAACTAGTCTCTGGTCTCATCCGTAAAACCACGGCATACAACATTTGGAGGCCCCAGCAAGATTTTGAGACTACCGGTCTTGCCTCCCCACGACACCAGGGACGGGCCCATAGGCATCTTATGCCTCTACCCTGGTTCGGTGGGACGTCTGACTAGCCGAGAGAGGAGTTACTGGTAAGTGCGCACGGTGGTTACCCGCCATCTGTTTTGAATATCTGCAGATCTGGTATTGGAAAGAAAAGCCTGCTGGACGCAGCGTAAGGGCTACTTTCCGGTCTGGGGCGAGACGTCGCTTCCGGCCTCAGTTCCTGTTTAGATTGTTTGTTTAGATTGTCTGTTGTGTTTGTTTAGATTGTCTGTTTTGTCGTCTGTCTTGTTGATGTTTTGTCATCTGTCTTGTTGGACTGACACTTGGAATTCTCAGTATGGTTTATGTCCCGTTCTATTGTAGCTGTCTGTGTTTTCTGTCTTGTCTGTTTGTATTGAAAAGTGTTCCCCTTTCTGGGAGGTAAGCATAGCCCAGAGTGAGGTTCCTCAGGAAATAGAAGCCCCCCACGCAGCCACACCAATCTGTCCTCTTCAGGGCATGGTTGAAAGCAAGGGTGTGGATGGGTGTTCTTGCCCCTGAGATGAGAGTGTGTGTTAACCTGGCTTTGATTGAGAAAGATTCATGAGGTCATTTGCCTGAGCCCAAGCATGGTGAGCCAGCCAGGAGCATGGCTGAGTCCGGCAGGGAAAAAGGTGATGATCAGGGCATGTGTGTGTGGGATTTTTCCTTCCCCCATTCCTTGTATATGAGCCAGAACTGAGAAGTAAGGAAATGTGTGGCCCTTGAATTGGGCTTGCAAAGACAGGTCCTACCCAGTTTTCTGAACATCCTCAATAATCTTATCCTGTGTGAAAGCCCTGTGTGCAAGAGGGGTTATATAGAAACATTTTTATGCAGGTTCTTTCCTTGTCAGAAACCGGGAACACTGTTTTAATGTCTTTAATGCAAGTTTTCTGCCTCTTCCATCTGCCTTACAGCCCTCCTAGGTAGGATTAAATAATTGTGTTTGAAATTCCAGGAGGGGATGCTGATGGGCAGAGGAAAGATGGAAAAAAATGTATATACTGTTGGGAATACTCAGTAGGAATCCTGAAAAGGATTCCCAGTGAGATAAAGGGTTTTATATTGGGAACATATTGCTGATAAAGTTTTGCAAATTTAAATTGTTGTGTTTAGCAATTAGCCTGAGCAGTAGCAGGCTGGAATTCAACAGGGCAGAGTGTAAAATCAGGGGAAGACGGATTGCAGTTAACCATTAATAAAAAATTCTGCCAAATTGGTTGGTTTTTCTTCCCCTGTTGAACTTGCAGCTGTTTGGAATGTGAGAGAATTTTAAGAGTTTTGATAAATGGTGATTTGGTACTTTTTCTACTGGAAAGAAAAAATATGGGAAGAAAATGTGTAACTTTTGGAGTAAAGACAAGAAAAACAAATGAAAAAAAAGAGGAACAGTCTACCTTGCTAAGAGCACTCCCATTATTTAAAGA
>NW_025335289.1:0-20826 GCF_004798865.1 Varanus komodoensis
CCGCTCGCCCCCGGGCGCCCTGCAGGCCGCTGCGCCGGCGCCTGTGCGCGGGAGCGAGGGGGGCGCCGTGCGGCGGGACGGCGCGCCCGGGACCGCGGCCTTCGCGGCGCCGAGGAGTTTCGGGGCGCCCGGGATGCTCCGATCGGCCGCAAGCCGGGCTGGATTCCAGCGGCGTCGGGTTCGTACGCGCGACTGCGCCCTCCCCCCAGCCTTCCCTCGGAAGCGGCGTCGCGCGCCCGCTCGGTCTCGCCTGCGTCGCCTGCGGATCCGGATCCGGATCGCGCCCCGCGCGCAGCCACTTCCACGCCGAGTTGTAAACAGCCCCCCGCCCCGCGCGCAGAGCTAAGCGGCGCGGCGCCTATTGTCCTTCGCTGGCCGCGGCTGGCGCGGGCGGGGGACCTTTGGGGGTCGCCAGGCCACCGGCCACCCGGGAGGCAGACGGGCCCCAGGTCCGCCCGCCCGCCCGCCTTCTCGCAGGGTTGAGTGGCCTTAATCCGAATTAAAAGCAAGCACGAGCACGGGCAGAGCAGCCGCGGAGGATTGCGCGCATGCGGAAAGAGACGGAGCGCCCTCTCGCCATGGGAGCGCGTTCCCTCCTCTCCAGGACGCGGCACGCCCGGGAAGTGCGCGGGATCGAGGGGGCCCCCGTCTTGGCTTCCGTTCCCCCCTTTCGCGCACGAAGGGCGATGGACACGCGTCTGAGAGACCCTTGCCTAGCAGCGTGGCTGCGGGGGGGCGGCGTGCGCCAGGGCGCCAGCGCAAGCGCTCGCTCGCGGAGACCGGCCCAGGAGGTCATTCCTGCCCCTCCTCACTGGCCAGGCCACGGGCGATTCGGCCGCGCGCTGGCACGCGTTCACACGTGTCTGCGCCCAGGCAGGACGCTCCTCCCGCACGCAATCACGCTAGCCTACCTGTTGAGCAGCCCTGCCCCAGCCCTGCCCCACCACCCAATCCCTGTTCCCTCTGATACGGACCCAATCACGCCCCAGTGGTCCGGGTTTGGCACAAACGCCGTGGATCCCTCGAAGGGGGCACTGCGAGCCCCCGCAAGCGGGCAGTTTTTATAATCACAGGCTGGGCACTTTGGGGGCTCTGTGTTGACCTGCCAGCTGCCCACCATGTCCCCCCCGCAAGTGTCCATTTTCTGCAGCAGCAGGTGACTGTGGTGATTCTATGGAGCTGGAAACAAAGCCCCCCACCCCCCGACGGCCGTGGATGCGGGGGGTCCTTGGTTTCCCTTGGGGCACAGAAGCAGTGTGGCTCTCGGGCACACGGCTTGCGGTTTTCTACGAGAAAACTCCCTTGCGCTGCGGTGCGGTTTGTGCAGAAGCGGCAAGCCTGCTCCTCGCGAGAGCCGTCCCTGTTTGGGGGTTTCCTTTTAATGTGCTTTAACCACACAGGCGATGCCGGTGGTCAGAGTGACAAAGAGGCGGCTCATTACGGCATTAGTTTTGCCAGTTCTGTGACCCATCCAAGCAAGTAAAACGCTTCACCGTTCCATTAGGAAATAATGCATAATATTTCTCATATCAGTGAGAATGAAGTCAGGAGTTACTTTGCACCCAGGCGGAAACTGGAACCTGTTCGCAGCTTTTACAAGCAGCGGGATTGTAATGCAAAAGTAAAAGCTCTGATTTTGGGGCGGGGGGGGTGCTTTCTGTGCAGAAAGCTTGAGTGCCAGTAGCTACATCAGATCGAATCTGCTGTTGGGTCAGATCAAAGGTCCATCCAGTCAAGCGTCCAGTTCATGCAGAAGTCAACCGGATGCCCCCACGGAAAACCCATTAGCAGAACTTGAGTGGAACTGGACCCTCCTGCCCATGTTCCCCAGCATCTGGCAGACATGGGCATCCTTCCTCTGCTGTGGGAGCTTGCATAGAGCCATTCGGCCAAGCAACCCGGGAGAGCTGCTTCAATTTGACCAGTCCACTTGTAAAGCCATCCAAATTGGCTGCCGCCCTTACATTTTGTGGGACTGGATTCCATAGTCTCACCATGCATGGGGTGAAGAGGGCTTCCGTTCATCAGTCCCAGATCTCCCACGGGTTGTCTCCCCCCGCTCACCCTGCCACCCTTTGCTCGCCTTTTTCTTAAGCTAAACGATCTCAGCTGCCACAACCCCTTCAAGATGACCATCTCTGCCTTTTCCCAGCTCAGTAACGTCCTTTTCAGGTACAAGGAGAACAAGAGCACACAATATTCTAAGCACAGTTACACCAAAAATCAGTACAATCTTGGCAGGTTTATTTTCAAATCCTTTCCTAATGAGAGTTTGCCCTTTTTCAGAGCGTGCTTTCAGAGCTGGGTCAACATTTTCATTGACAACTCGAAAGATCCAATTCGTTCAGCCTGCAAGACTTCATCCTGGCGGCAGCTGCAGCTAAACCTTCGACCAGGTGGATGCCATGCCTGGGCGATCTTTTGGATCTGACCTGAGCCTTCCCTTCTCCCATGTTTTGTTTCCCCAGCCTGGTGAAAGGTTCTTGCAAATCTTTGTGGAATTAGGGTTCATTCAGAGGAACCCCTTTTTTCACCTTGCACTAGCAGGCACGGTCAGCCAAAACGGCTCAGGATGGCAAAGAGCTGCTGAAAGGTCTTTGGCAGAAGATTTTGTTTAAACCCTGATTTGGTTTGAAGCAACTTCACACTGTGTATGTGTGTGTGTTGTTACCCAGAACAGCCACTGGGATTGCAAATGCCCCCGTTTTGATTTTCTGCGCTTGTTACACAGTGTGAGAACCTGATTTGAAGCCTAGCGCATGCAAACGGTCCGACTCGCCCACGGCCGCACCGTGTCTCCCAAGCCACACGGTCCCTGGCACACAGTCCAACGTGCGTTCGTGACTCTGAGGGCAGAACGAAGGGAACTTGTCCTGGAAATTGGAAGCTTGCCGCTTAAGACCTTCCAGAGGCTTTGTCCTACAATTCCCCCAATCCCTCATCACTGACTTTGCTGACTGGGGCTGATGGGTAAGGTAGGCCAAAGCCCTGGTATGGCCACGAGGAAAGGGCTGTACCTTGGATTGTTGAGTTACGGGGTGCAAAAGGGTCTCCAGTGTGGCAAAAGCAAACTGACTGCTAGACTTGATGGCTAAATGCCACCTCTAGTACCAGAGACACCCCAGTTGCTGGGGAACATGGGCTTGAAGGCGCTGTCACACTCCTGGCCTGCTTGTGGGCTTCCCTTGGGCAATCGATTAGCCTCTGCGTGAACAAGATGCTGGGGGGGGGGGGCCAGTCCAGGGCTGGGAGTCTTGTGCGCTACCCTCTGGCCCAGATGGTTCGCCTGGAGCAAGTGCCAGCGAGATCCTGAAGCGTACCATCGTTTTGCTTTATTAGGGTTGCAGATCGGATCTGTTTGCATTGTGCAAGCTGGGAGTTGTAGTCTAATGCATCGGGGGGGGGGGGGCACCAGGCCGGGGGACGGCAGCCTAGTGGTCTGATGAAACCCTGCAAAATGGAGAATGAAGTCAGAAATGCAGTTTAATGCTTTTATGTTGTCTGTGGTGTCTCTCTGGAGCCAGGAAACTGTTTAGGAATGTCCTTTTCTCATCTGACCTCACAGAAAAGTCTAAGAAGCATTGTTTTTGGAACAGCTGGGGTCGCCTCCCAGCCCCCGAAAGGGGTCCCCAAATAGTTGCCTTCAGCCGAAAATTTCCAAAACCTTTCCCTAGAATACCTCTTCTATTCCGTGGTTCTCTTCCTTGCCCACCCACTGCTTTGCCAGCATCTCAGAAATGAAAGAGCACCAAGGACTTTTCCTTGCCAATCAGACTTTGCCACATGGTGATGTCATGAAGCTAACTCAGAGTGAGGGTTGGAAGCTTTGCCCTCACTCGGCATGGGCTACACTCCAGTGTCAGGAAGGCTGATCAGATGGTGTCACAAGGCAAATCAAACATTTGTACCCTCACTTCCAGTTTTGTCCTAACTTACAGTCATTCCCAGAAAATAGTTGTGGAAGCTGCAAGTCATGGTGGCGCTTTCCGTTTGGCTTTGCAAAATGTTCTCCTTCACATTCCAGCTCGCTTGTACGAAATAGTTGGACGGAGGGAAATTACTCATTTGTGTTTAACGCATGAGGATTCTCAGTGCGCAACAAGAACAAGGTCACGCAGTATCCATCGTTTGCCGTGGTGTCTGTGTGAATGTGCTTTTTGAATCTCACATATTCCTTCTGCTTGGAGTTACTGAAGTAAAAATATGCCTTTTTACTGGGGGGACTTTGGGCCAGTCACGGACCTCCCTTGCAGGGTTGCTGTGAGGATAAAATGGAGAGGAGGATAAACTTGTATGCTGCTTTGGATTCCTTGCCAGAGGAGGGAAGGCAGGGTATAAATGCAGTGTAAAGAGGGTGGGCTGGGTGTGTTCGGAGGCCGGTGGGATGGAAGAGGCGTACGGTCGCTCCCAATTTTTGCTTCTACACATCATAGGTTACTTGTGGGTCCCTTTGATAAAACGTCCAGGAATGGCTGATATAATTCTCCGCATACACTCCTAGGGTTGCGATACTTAAACTTCTTTAGTTCTAGTGTGCTCACAATACTGTTTTAAGACTGGAATCAGTTCCTCCGTTTTTTGAAGGCATTGCTTTCAGGAGTTAAAACCCATCCAGGGTCATGGATGATAAAACCCTCCAGGAACGGAAGCTGCAGGAGAGGAACTTCTCAAAGACCTGCCCAGCTGGCCTCTGTACCCAGGTGGCCACTCCCCTTTCCTGGCTCCACCCCCTTTCCTCTGCCCAGCAGTTTTTGGGTGGTTTCCCAGCCTTAGTGCCAGGTTTTCCCTTTCTGAAGGGCGCCAACGCTTCCACAGCGTTGTTAGTAAGAGCGTTAAGCTGAAATGTGCGGGTGGGTGTGAAATCCAGCCCTTCTGCGTTTGGTCCTCAAAGCGGCCCGTCTGCCACTGCTGTGCCATTCAGAGAGGCAGGCGTGTCCCCCCCCCCAGCCATCTTCTTGCCTCCTCTTCCAGGTGTCCTCTGTATGTGCCTGCATGACTGGGACGCGTCTTTGGTCTGTCCTGCGCTAGCACCGCTGGAGGCATAACGTGGGTTCGTGCCCCGGACTGGGGACAGTCAGCCGGTGCCGGTGCCGCAACGGCTGAATGACTGGCTGTCGGGGCGTCTGCTTCCACCCTTTCCTCCCGGCCCGTGGAATCCAATGTTTTCCTCCGCAGCTGAGACAGACAGATGGGGAGCACGGTTTGACTGTCCCCCCTCTACTTCTGCGGCGGCCTCCCCGGCCAATGCGACCGGTCGCAAGCGGAAAGCCAACTTCTCCAACGACGAGACAGAAACGCTGGTCTGGAACGTCGTCCGGCACTTCAGCGCCCTGTACGGGTCCGAGTCCTTCCGGGCTCACCCCATCCGGCGGAAGCAGCTCTGGACGCAGATCCAGAACAGGGTCAATTTCCTCGGCTACACTGAGCGCTCCATCGATGACCTGAAGCACAAATGGCGGGACTTGAGGCTGGACGTCAAGAAGAAGATCACGGCCAAGAAGCCCCTCCCCGTGCAGCGGCCTGGGCCACCCCACAAGCCACGGCTCACACCTCTGGAGAAGATGGTGGCCTCAACCTTCCTGCAGCCTACCCACGATGCGGAGCCCGAAATTGTCTTGGACCCAGGTGAGTCCCTGCCTCTGGGGGCCCCATGGGCCGGTTTTGAAATGCCCTGCCATTTCGGCTCTGCGTGAGGATGGCGATCGAATGGGATCGCCCCACGGGAATGGGGAGGGTTCCTTTCTCCCCTAGGCCTTGCTCCTCCTGTGACCATCCACGGGCCCCCACGGCCAAACCGGGCCCTACTTAAAATCCCTGTCTAAGAGTGGCAGCTTTTCTTCTTCATTTCGAGTCTAGCTGGAGGAGCAGCAGTCTGGCTCCATCTCCCTGCATCCACCGTCGGCATTAAAAGCCCTGCCTCTTTTGGCCCCGAGTCACCGGAAATGCACGGGCGGTGGGGACCCTGCTGGCCAGACTTGCTCGTCAGTGCAGAATCTCACCAAAGAGAGAGCTGCTGTACAAGAGCGCAAAGTCTTGTTTTTCCTTTATTTATTTATTCAGGTCAGGCCCAAGACATTTTGGTGCATGGGAAAGAAAATTCAGACAGCCCGCTCTGGTTATGAACAGTGCAATCCTATGAATTTTTAGACAGAAAAAAGCCCCAAACCTAATACAGTGGGTTTTTTGGTCTAAAAACAGCCAGTTTGAATGGTCCTGCTGTACTGCTTGGCTTCGTTTCCCCATTTCTTATTTCTGGCTAGTTTTGCTTTATCCCAGCATAAATCCTTATGGGGGTATTTAAATATCTTGCAGCATCCACCACACACAGATCTGGAAGTTATTTCGAAACTGCCTCACGGCATAACTAATTTAATATGTAAATCCAAGCTGAATAATAATATTAGTTTAAATAGTGATTTTACTTTGTTGTTCTTTTACTTAAATCATGTGCTTCACACGGGTCAAATTCTTATCAACAATTTTTCCCAATTGCTAATTTGTCCACTATGGAAAAAGAATTCACCCAAAACGCTTCCCCATAGGAATAGCACTGGCGTGTTTTAGCCTTCTAGGTAACCCTGTGCATTGGAAGGATGGGAAAATTCTCATATAAAGCCAGCACGGTATCACGCATGTAGATATTTGCCCTTTGGGTACTGAACCTTTCAGTGGCATCGCAGCACAAGGATGGACTCAGAATTTCCTTCCAGAGCCGAGATGCGCCTTTGATCCCCCCTCGGCTGTGCCGAACGGAGAACTGTTGACCACTGGGCAGAACGGCTAAGAAAATAAAATTGTGCGCTGGTCTGCACCCTAATATGGATTCTTCAAGTGGGATGCAGAATTATACCTTATGAAGAAGCCGGGTGGGATCTCGGCTCCCTCTCCTTGTGAGTGGGGAGCGGAAACCTTTCAGGTGCCCAAACGAGCTGTCTGGGCGTTCCTCGCTTCATGTTCCTCTTGCCCTCTGTAGGATCCTTCGAACGTCAAGTCTGCAGCGGATCACGCCGTTGCTTAAATATTTGCTCTGGCCCTCTCTAGTTGCCACAAGTATCGCCAAAAAGGGTTTGTTCCCTGGGCAGGCTTGCCCGTGAGGGATGCGTGGCGAGTCAGCCGGGGAAGGCGCCTACCCCCGCTGCTGCTGCTGCTCGTGGGCCTCTGTCCCGTCGAAAGGTGCGGCCTTGGGTTCACAGGTGGCAGCCGTGTTTCCATTCCCCGCAGCCGGCCATTCTCTTGCCTTGCAGAAATCTTCTTCCCCGGCGCGTCAAAGCCGTCGTTCCTGGCCATGAAGCCGGGCCCGAGCCATGCCAGCATTTACATTGATACGAACGGGCAGCCGTCCTCGTCGCCGGACATGGAGGGCTCCCTGGAGCCACGTCGCACCGTCCAGAGCCCCGAGCCCTCCCTGCTCTGCGACTACAGCCGAGGCGAAGGGCAGAGCAGTTCAGGTAAGGGCCGGAGGTGCCCCCGACCCCGCCAGAGCCCCGTCCTCCGGGAACCACTGGTTCCTTCACGAAGGGCCACCCGCCAAGTCAGAGTGTTGGTCCTTCCAGTTCAGGCCTGCCTGGACCAGCAGCATTAAAGCTCTCTCAGCCCAGATTCCATGTCGGGGAGGTGCTGCGGGGGGCACGGTCCAGTGGTCAGGAAACAATGTCCTTGCGGTCGACACGCCCCATGGGATGGAGCTGGGGAAGGACGTTCTTGGCAGCAGCCCTGCCCTTCCACTAGGGCAGCCCCCTCCTGCCCGGGGACCTCCCGATGGGGGACTCAGGAGGTTGCCCCCCCCCCCCCGGTCCGGAGATCCCCAGGGTGGAGAAGGCTGGCCTGGCTGGAAGCCAGGAGATGGGAGAAGAGCCACCCGTCTTGTCTGATCTCTGGAAGTGCCGACCTGGCCGTCTGACCATGGCTGCTGCCACAGGGGAATCAGTGATTGGTCCTTCCGGCAAAGCCAAGCCCGACGTGATAGGACACGGGGCGTGTCTGTCATGGGTGTGGGCGTGAGCGAGAGGCCCGGATTGACCAGTTTTCCCTCTTGCCGTCTTTCCTGCTGCAGCCGATTCGGGACCAGAGCTGCGGACGCCGGAAATGCCAGCCGTCTCCCCGCCGTTAAGGAACGAGTCCCTGGCGTCCGAGGAGGAGGAGGAGGAGGAGCAAGGAGGCCGGGAGCCGGACGGCCGGGGACTCGAGTGCCAGCTCTCTGCTGAGGAGGACACGAGGGGGCCCGGGCGGCACGCTGCGCTCATGCGCCGATGCGACTCGCACGGGTCGGCGACCTCCCTGCCGGAGGACGCCCTCGGCCACGCCGCGCCCCCGGGCAGAGTGCTGAACCCCGCTCGGCCGGAGGAGGACGAGGCGGCCAGCCAGCGTGCCGAGCTGGGCTGCCTGCCGCGGGGACTGATGGGGCCCCTGTGGGAGAAGCAGGAGGAGCGGCAGTCCGGCTCCCCGCTCACCGCCGGGGCCCTCGCCGAGGAGTCCCCGCCGGCCTCCGCCTCGCCCCCGGCGGAGCCGGGCCCGCCCCCGCCGCCCCTGCCGCGGGGCACAGGGTGCTCCCGCCAGCGGGAGGGCGACCGTGACGCCTGGAGGACTAATCTCCACCGCCTGATGGACCTGGAGGACCAGTGGGGGCAGCTGTACCACCAGGAGCTGGCCATGTGGCAGGTGGAGCGGGCCCAGCAGCGGGACGAGCGGGCCCGGGACAGGGAGCTGCAGCTGCGGCTGCTGTGCGTCCTCACCGACATCCGGGACGAGCTGCGCCAGCTGCGGCAAGAGCGGGCCGCCAGCCGGCAGGAGCGCGCCAGCCGGCAGGAGCGGGCCTCGCAGACCGCCCCGCAGGCCGCGGAGACGCCGCCCGAGCCCACCCCGCTCTACTTCCCTCTCCAGACTGATGGGGCCCTCGCCGGGTACCCCCCGGCCAGCGCTGGCCGGGGACAGCTGCCCGGGGCGGCCCGCGGCCCCCCCGGCGCCTTCCGCCGGGGAAGGGGCCGCCCCCGCGGCTCCTCCAGACACAGAAGGATGTGCGTGGCCAGCAGCTAGGAGCTGGCACGGTGCTCCCGGAGGCCGAACGTGGGCGCAGGCGGTCGGACGGGGCCCCGGATCCACGTGTGCGGTGCGGGAGGCCCCGCGAGAGGCTGCCTGCCCGTGTGTGTCTGCCTAGAGCTTACTGCGTGCTGTGTAAGAGCGGGGATGTTTGGGAGCGTGAGGGTTTGGGACCTGGGACGGGGGGTGAGTGATCGAGCGCTAATCCTTGGCCTGGTGCCGCGGGGAACGGCTGCAGCAAAGCCACCGAGTTGCCCAGCCTCCCTGCAGGACGTTCCTCCCGTGACGTTGCTTTCTTGTGTGCATCCCAAGGGTTTTGTTTGTGGGTGGGGACCACCCCTCAGGTCCTGCCTGGGTTAGTGCTCGGGGCCGGTTCGTGCCATCCAGGTCTGCCGTCGTCGCGCGGCTGGCAAAAGCGCAAGGTGGCAGAGCCGCGGGAAACGCTTGTGTCGATGTGGAAATGTGTGTGTGTGTTCTGGTACATGCAAGGAGGGTGGCTGCCTGGCGGGCAGGGGGCATGGAGCCGCTCTTGCTTGCTGTCATTCGAGCATTTTCTGCAACTCGTTCGGTGGACTAATTTGCATATATCTCCATAAAGTGTTTTTAAAAACCAACAGGCTAACGGCATGTGGATTTCAGTTGTGTGGAAAGATGGAAACCAGCTTGTGTTGGATGCTGGGGTGCCTTTTGACAGTAACCTGCCCAAACCTCCCCTTCTCGGTTTGAGCGCGGAGTTCACCGGGGGAGGGGGGGGATCCACACCTAGCGTACCTCTCCGATCGCCACAGGTGCATCCCACACCTGTGTGCGGCTCAGTTATGCCAAAGAACCAGATGTGGCACGTACTCTCAGCCAGCCGGGACGACAGTGTGCGTTTCCTGCATTTGTCTCCAAGCGTTTCCTTCGGAGGGTTCTCCCTTTGTCCACGTGGTGGAAATGGTTCCTGCAAGATGGGAGTGAGGGCGACCGGCCTGGATGGATCAGGGAAACTCATGGAGGAGGAGGCCCTCCACGGACGCACGTCCTGCTGGCTCCGTGATCCCTCCAGCAGCAGAGGCAGCGTGCCTGCCCTGGGGAACATGGGCACTGTGAGAACAGTAGATGGGATAGCTCAACCTTGCCCAGCTTGGTGTCGTCTGGACGTGCCAGATGAGAACTGCCAGAACCTGGCTTGCTTTGTCTTGAGGCTTCCCAGGAAGGCGATTACGGGTTTACGCGAGCTGAGCAGCCCAGCGCCACAGCTGAGGTCACTGGGCCCCGCTCTCCCACCTGGCCACCCCACCACGATGCCTTGAATGCATGATCCGTGGCAGCGAGAGCTGCCCCTTCGGAATATTCTGGCCTGAGAGGGACGGACCCCCAGAAAGCCTCCATTTTCACGGTCCTGGCCAGCTGGCAAGAACTGGAGGCCAACTGGTGTTCCTGGTGGGCCATGTTGGGCTTGGTGGGTCATACGTTTGCCCCAAAGGGAGACAAATGTTTCGCCAACGGGTTCTGGATGCAATTTGCACCTTGTGCCTGCCCTTTTTCACCCTCTCAGGAAACG
Source organism: Varanus komodoensis (assembly GCF_004798865.1). Taxonomy (NCBI): domain Eukaryota; kingdom Metazoa; phylum Chordata; class Lepidosauria; order Squamata; family Varanidae; genus Varanus; species Varanus komodoensis. The sequence goes on from NW_025335289.1 coordinate 10,583, forward strand.
GACAAGAAAAAAGAGGTGGATTTCCAGTGGGGGGTGGGGGGGGGATGACCCTGACCCCATGAATTCAGCTAGTTTTACTGAAATCCCACCTTTTCTGCTGCTAGAAACACCAAGTGGCTTATAGAACGCGCCCTCCATTTCCTCCTCACCATTTCCCTGTGTGGTGGGTTAGGCGGGAGTTCATGTTAAGCTAATAAGTGAGGGGTGTCATGTCACGACCAAGAACTAGGGAGACGGGACACATGCTGGGGAGTCCCTGGGGCTCTGTCCCTCCGGATTTCCCCCCACCCCCCAAAACAGTGCTATCCTTTGGCCTCCCAGTCCAAACAACCAAGATGCATGGCTTGTGCCCCTGTTCTGAGTACAAGAATAGCACAAAACCCGCCATTCACATTCTGGGCAGTTTCTGGGAAATAAAAATCCTTGAATTGGCCACGGGATCAACACGCGTGCAGGATTTCCCCAATTCGCCAACCACCCTGATCATTTTGTCCTTGGAACTAAGCACATGTATACAAATGCCCACTTTTCAGGCCGAAAAGGGGACAATCCCAAAATAAATGTTTAATAACATTTTTATAGCAAGCATTACAAAAACATGAGCCACTATTCTCAAGTGTGACTTTTCACAGCTAAGACTCTCCTGTTCTTTCCATTCAATTACTTGCTCGCAAAAAGTCACTCTTGTACAGCTGGCTCTTCTCTGAACAAGCATGTTTAAAATCAGCTTCCGAGATCAGTATTTTGATCGCTTCAGGTGTGTAACAGACATAGTGTATTTCCTATGGTTCCTTTCTCCTTAAACTTTTGGATTTTTTATAGAAAAGGACAGAGGGGCATATGAGTCCAGGACTTCAAACTATACAACCCCATCAGTCGCTCTTTCATAACAGAAAGGAAACTTTTAGGTGTCTGTCAAGAAAAAAAATCTTCATGTCCCTAAATCAGTAGCATGTTTGTTTTTTAAACGGTGTGATCCAATTTTTAAAGAATGAGGTATCTGGACCCTGGGGACAGGAGGGATGCCCCCAAACCCGCTGGTGCCAGTGTTGTGCCAAGCCCCTCCTGCAGAGCGGCTGATGAAGCCCCATAAATAAACCCTAAGACCCCGCTGAATCCAGCCAAAGCCCACCTGCTCACTGTGGCCAAGCGCGGGTGGGGAGGGCGTGTTTAAAAAAATCAAGTCAACTTGCCTCAGTTACGAAAAAACTAAGCACTTTTAACACAGCGGAAACACGTTCCGCATGCCTTTGCACTGATGTGCAGCGGGAGAACAATTCAGTGCGCCACGGAGCCATGCGGCGCACCATGTTAAATCGGGGTGCTCCAAACTATTCAAGTAATGGCACAGGAGAAGCCTCAAGGCATCGATCCAGCCTCCGTTCCCCATTAAATACCCAGAATAAAGTGTCAACGGTGCTTCTCTCGCTGGAGCCGTGGCAGCTAAACCAAGAACAAATGTTTTGGCTATTTATCAAAGGATGCCAGACCTTTGATGCATTTCCCCATATATTCTGGGCAGGATGAAATTAGATCAGACTTAAGACACTGCCCTTTTCAGAATACTGGAAAAAAGGCATACTTCTCTTCCAGAAACTAAAGTTTCTGCATCTCCCAGTTCAAAAGAACTTTAATGAGAACTCCTGCCAGCAGCCAAGAAGACACGCTAGCGGACACTGGCGCCCCTAAAAGGTGCCTTGGGTGCTCAATGCGCCTGTGTAAACATCTCCACATCCCAGCTTACGTGTTCTGAGACCAGAGGGGGCTTTTTCTAGAGGCAAGACTGAGAAAGTGGGCAGCAATGACGGCTTTTGGTGGCAAGAGAGGCACGGGTTAAAAGCTATGTAAAGAAAGCCACCGACGAGATGGAGAAGGCCTCTGGAGACGGTCCAAGTCCTGCGAGCCCCTTCCCACCTCGCCCGCCATCTCCACGGGGAAGCCAGCCCGGCTCGGCTCCATCACGGCACCCAGCCTCCCCCGCGTCCGCCAGGGAGCAGCGCCGTCACGGCCTCCCGAAGCCGTCAAACACCCTCCCTGGCATGTATTTTCCAGTGCAGGTCCAGGTAGCCCCGGTGGCCAAAGGTCTTCCCACATTCGGCGCACTGAAAGGGGTGCTCGCCCGTGTGCGCCCTGCGGTGCACGGTCAGCCAACCGAAGTGGGCAAACGCCTTTCCACAGTCTTTGCACTTGTAAGGCTTTGCGGGGCTCGGTCGGAAGGCCGGACGACGCTCCGGCTTCCGGCGCTGCGCCCTGGGATGCGCTGGCCGGGCGCCCTGCTTCCCCGTGGGGGGCTGTTCCTTGAAGCCACGACCACTTCTGGAGGGGAGCTGCTCCCCGTGCTTTGGGTAGAGGTGCCTGGGAGACAGCCCCACGCCAGGCGGGCCCAGTCCCTCCCGCCCGTGCGGCCCCGGTGCGACACAGATCCTCTCGATCATGCAGCAGCACGGCCCCGAGGCGCCTGTTTCCGCGCACTTGGGACACGGGGAGAGATCCTTGTGGCTCTTGCAATGCGAGGCCGCCGCCCCGCGGAAGTTGCACACCTTCCCGCACAGGAGGCACCTGTACCGCACGCCGGCGTGGAAGGCCCGGTGGATGGGCAGGTAGCGCCGGGCGAAGCTCTTCCCACACTCGCAGTGGTAAAGCTGCTCCAGGGCGTGTGACTGCCGGTTCCCGGCGAGCGCACCGGCGCACGTTCGCGATGGGCCGTTCCTACATGCGGCCTCCTCCAGGTGTATTTGATGGTGCTTCCAAAGACTGCTCACGCACCCAAAATTCTTCCCACAGTAGGGGCAGTCGTAGCTGCCCTCCTCGCCGTGGCCCTTCAGGTGCGCGGCCAGCTGCCACTTGTACACAAACTTGTCCCCGCACTCCTGGCACTTGAGCAGCCTCTTGGTCACGCACACGGACTTCGGGCCCCCCGAGCTGCCCACGCGGCCCGGGCTGGCGTCCTGCTGGGGGACGGCCCCCGGCTTCCCCGCTCGGTGCTTCCGCTGATGCTTGCGCAGCGTGGACTGGAAGACAAAGCTCTTGCCGCAGACGGCACACACGTGCGGGGCGGCGGGTGGCGAGGGAGGCCGGGGACGGCCGGCGTCACCCTGGCCGCCCCCAAGGAGCGGCCGGCTGCCCTGGTGTTCCGCGTGGCCCCCGCCAGGCCACGGGGGCGTGGAATGCGGGCCGCGATTTGACTCGCGTTTTGGCGGCACCTCCTCGTGGCAGTACCGGAAATGCACCTTCAGGCTGATCTCCAGCTTGAACAGCAGCCCGCACTGCGCACACAAGAAGGACTCCTCCTCCTCCTCGGGGCCGGGCGCTTCCCGCGGGCCGGGCTTGGGGTCCCCGCCGCGCCCCCCGCCGCGGGACGAGAAGTGCAGCAGGAGCGAGCACTGGCAGATGCAGTTCCCGACACATCCGGCCCGCAGGCGCAGCGCCTCCTCCAGGTGCCCCTCCTCGTGGATGAGCAGCTCGCTCCGGTACATGAAGACGTCGCCGCACTGCCGGCAGGGCCAGGGCTGGGCCTCGTCGTGGTCCTTCTGGTGCTGGAGGAGGGCAAGGAACCCACCGAAGCGCCTCCCGCAGGCCGCACAGGGGTGCAACACCTCCGGCGCCTGGGCCCCGCACGGCACGCCCAGCCAGTTCTCCTTCCCCCACGGGGACCAGTGGGTCCTCTGGTGCCTCAGCAGATGCGAGGGGCTGGGAAGGCACACCCCACATTTAGGGCAAGGAAAGGACCCCTTCTTCCGGCTGACCTCCTGGTGAATTTGCAGCAGCTTCTCCAGTCGGAACCTCTTGCCGCACTCTCTGCATCTGTAGCATTTCGGTGCTGCGCTGGCCCCCCGGGAGCCTGCCAGCACCGGCCCGCCCGCTTGACTCCCAGCCCGTGGAAACGGCTCGTCTCTCGGGGGGCTTCGTGGCAAGTGCCAAGGCTCCGTTCGGCCCGTGCCTCCCTGGATCGCTGGGGGCGGTCCTTCCCGCTCGGCCTGTTTTTTGCCCCAAATCTCTCTGCATTGGCCGTTTGCTGGAACAATGAGATAATCTGCAGTTATCTCAAAGGAACGGGCCGGCGCAAAGGTATACAAGGGGATGGAGCAGTGGGAGGGAAGGGCCTTCTCGCAGGAGTACGTGCGGCCCCGTAATGTTTTAATTAAAACATCATTCTGGGAAGGTTAATTTCAGAAAGTGGTGGAGAGGACCTGGCTTCCTTCCACAAGTCCATCACCGAGGGAGACGGTTAAAGCACAGTTCTCAAGTCTGAGCCTTCCAGATGTGTGAGGACTGCGACTCTGAGCCAGCGTGACTGTCGGCTGCAGTCTAACATATCTGAAAGATACTCGTCTGGGCAACACAGCATTAAGATATAACGCGTGTCTCTGAAGCACCTTTTGGGAGCGCTTGTCTTAGCCAAACACCCGTGTGGTCCTAGTCTGAAAGTGAGAATTTAGTTGGATTAAGAGTGAAGATACTACAATAAAAGCATTTATTATTACGGTTATTATTGCTATTATTCTACTTGTATACCTGCCAATAGCAGATGCTCTCTGGGTGAATTACAATAGCACTGAGAATACAGTAAGTGCACAATATAAACATTCGAACAAGGGTGAAATATCATTAGAATTACACTGTATGGTTTAAAAAACAGTTTTCAAAAACAAATTTAACAACTATGATGACTAAAATAAATTAAGACATAAGACCTGTTAGTCAGCTAACGCAATACCCCAACACAGACCTAATATATTACTATTAAGGGTGGATAAAATGACCCAGCACAAGAGAACAGTTCTTAACCTGGAACAAATGAGAGCAGCATTGGCACTAGGTGGGCTTCAGGGTGGAGCTGCTTCTGTAATTGGGGGCCACCACTAAGAAGCCACTGTGTCCCTTGGAGAGAATACAGACTCCAGCAATTATAATATTCAGCCACAAGTTTCTTCTTCTGTGGTGTTTGCATAGGTCTGAAGTGATTCCCCCGGACACCCCCGCACAGACCTCTTGCCGTTTCTAATTTTCCCTTACCTGCAGAAAGAGCCCCAGCGGAATCACCAGCTCCGGATTCCCAAGTTCCTTTTACGTTCAGGTGCTCACATTGCTCAACCCATGCCGAGATGTCGGATGCGGTGACCGGATGCCCTGCTCACACGGAAAGAAAACTCAGTGGCGCAGCGTCACAGACAAAGCGAGTTCTTGACAGAGAAGAGGAAAACGCTGGCGTCATGGGACTGTTCTCTCACGGCACAATCTTACTGCGACAATGGCAATCCCATAAGCTTATCCTCCGGAGGGCAGGCGAAGTGCCAGAGGCCATCTTCATTTTTGCTAGACGGGCATTTTTGCCCATTTACGGACAAGATTTCATGGAAGGAGAGAAGGGGGCTGGGGAGGCCCCAGGGAAAAACTCTCTTCACCCCTGCAGCCTGCTTCCTTCTCTGCCCCAGGAAATGTCCGTTTATCCCCCTCTCTGAGAACACATTCATAGGATCGGAGGAGAGCAGAGCTGGAAGGGGCCACAGAGGCCATCCAGCCCAACCCCCTGCTGGTGCAGGACACCAGATCACACCACCCCACTCAGAGGGCTGCCCAGTTTCCCCTTGAATGTCCCAGTGTGGGAGAGCCCCCACCTCTCCAGGCAGCCGGTTCCACTGCCATCTTGCTCTGACAGTGAGGAAGCTTCTCCTGATGTCCAGCCTGGATCTGCGTTGTCGCAACTTGAACTGGTTATTCCGTATCCTACACTCTGGAATCAGCGAGAAGCGATCTTGGCCTTCCTCTCTGTGACAGCCCTGGAGAAAGCTGGCACGGGGGTAGGGCATGGGGCACAGGAACTGGAGCTCTGGTTCCCAACTCCATGGACTGGACAGTGTCTGAATGTCTGCAGCCCCTCAGAGGCGGCCCAGGGGCCCAGGAACCCTGGCTTAGGGTGCCATCTTCCACAAGGCCCGCCGGAGGCAGTGGGCCTCTTTTCTGCCTGCCCTCAATCTCCCTTCCAGTGCCACTTTCTAGTTCTTCCTTCAGAAAAAGCCTTATTGTTTTGTATCGGTAAACTGTCCCGAGACTTCAGTAAGGGACAGCCTAGAAAAATTTTAAATGTAAATAAATAAATAAGAGCAAATCCTGAAAATCCCACTTATTCACCACTGGCATCTTCTGCAACCTGCCACCATCATATTCCCCCAGATTCCCATGTGAGATCCTCTTTTTATTTATTCAAAGCTCTTCTGATCCTGCAGTGGCTTACAACTAATGAGTAAAACGAAGCAAGTGCATAAAGAAGAGCAGGGCTCGTGGGTGAAGAGACGAGAAGATGATTCTGGCAATCAGCAGAAGCAACATTCTAGAAAACCATTTCCTCCGATGCGTCAGCCTGGACACTCACGGTTCCAACCAAAGGCCACAAGGACATTTGCAAGTCCTACTTCACAGAAAGCCAAGTCGCAGTAATTATGGGAGTCCCTTTTTTGTAGTCTAGAAAGTTTCGCCTTACCTGTAATGACTAAAGCCTCATAATTATCTGTTAAAACTTCCCAGTACAGGTTCTTCTGCCACTGTTCCAACAGCTTCCACTCATCCTTGAGGAAATAAACAATGACATCTTCAAACTTCACCGGTGCCTGAAACGGGGAACGATCCACTTTACAAGCAGACAGAGCCATTCTGTTAACTGATCTGAGCTCACAACACCCACAAGGAAGCGAAAAGCTCTGTGGATTTTAAAACGTGGCCCCAGTGGAAAGAATTTCTGCAGAGCTATGCCATTAAAAAAGGAGAGCATCGTTCTTGCTAAAACAATAGGTTTGATTCGTGAGAGTTCAGACTGTATCTGAAGAACTGTGTCTTTCCCCATAAAAATATCCTGCCATATCAGGGAGGAAACAAAGCTACAATTTGCAAGTCTATGGTAAGCTGTCCCAAGACGTTCTGTAGGGGATGGGATAGAAAGGCTTTTAATTAAAAAACTGTCAGTCCTTCACAATTTAGGGAGGCCCTAATGCAGAACCCACAAAGTTACATTCTAGCCGCATTTGCTGGCTCGAATGCCATTGATGCAAGGGTCCTAAACATTTTTTTAAATTTTATTTAATCCCTCCCCATTGTTTAAATATGCAAGCATTGTTTTATTACACATACAACTTTCAGCTGCATACTGTATACATTAAACATTATATTCTATACTCATTGCATATTGTCATGGTTTGTGTTTACGATGGTGTTTGTTTATCATGGGTCGATTGTTTTGTTGTGTATATTGTTTTTATTGTCATGTCTTGTTTTGCTTTCATGTGCTTTGTATATCTGCTTAGAGAGTCCTGCTGGATGACTGATTAAGCGGATTATAAATTCAATGCTAAATAAACAGATCTGTAGAAAATGCGTTCAACTTCCTAGCAATTATGCAGGAGTTTCAACAAAACCAGAACTTTTCATGCAAACAGCTTTCCATTTTACTGTGATGTCTATACGCCCTTAATCCACCACTTTCTAGTTTATCCCTCCAGTTTTGTAATACGCTCTCAAAATGGCACAGAGATTTCTCCTTCTACGTGTTAATTTCCACGAAGCTGGTCAGAACCTGCATGTCAGCGAATCTTAAAGACCGTCCCAGCGCTAGATCTGTGCCATTAACTTCCCCACAAAGAGAGGCAAAATATGTGTGTAAAAGAGGCATCGACTGCATCGCACTAGTGGCTGAAATGCACTTCAGGCCCTTCCTAGAAACATGCTCTGCTTTTCAGCAGATATGAAACAATCTTTTGATGAAGCCGCTGCAGGTAAGAACCATGGGCACGAAAGGCTGGTGCCAACGCTTTATGTGGCTTCCGAAATTCCCAAATACACACCAGGTCCCAAACAGTGGGAGACCCCAGATCTAGAAACAACTTCCCCATCTGCTGTTTGCATGGATTAAACCTTAATTATGGTCTAGGTAGTACCTTCCATGTGCTCGGAGATTTGACCCTCCTTTAAAAGCAGCCTCTCCTCCTTTCTCAAGGCCAAAGTGATCTGGAAACCTCCAAACCCAATTAAAGACGTTATATGGATCTAAACCTACATGATTAAGCCTCACTATCTTTATCCAATGTGAAGAAAAATTAATTGGATTCAAATATACTAGGTTTTTTCCCTTCAGCTAGGCAGCGGCTTTTGTAGAATCACTGGAAATTTCCTCTAGCAGCCTAGCATGAGCTGAAAGTTCCTACACCAAGAGATAGAGAAATTATCCATGTCCTACTATAAACTGAGGAAGAAGCCTGGGGTTGCGTTTCTTAGTGGTAGTAATTTGTTCTCCGTCGCACTGAGGCAAGCAATGAAGAAAACAAAACTAGTGTACATCACACCAGCTAATATGCCAGTACCTGTTTTCTGTGCAACTTTTCTTGCTGGGAATGAGAATACCCATTTTACCTACTCCCATTGGAGGATTAAGGGATGGGAATTCTGTGATCCCTTTAGGAATAGGAAAATAAGTTAGAAGGAACCTAATCTGCACTTGCTTCCGTGAACCTCACTTTTCCAGGCATGTTTAAGGGAGAAAAAGCACCAATTAACGTGAGAGTCAGTAAGAAATTCTAGGCAAAACTACAAGATAACTTGGCCAGAGTTCCCAGAGCTGGTGCCCTCACACAGCTGGGACCTACGACTCCCGTTATCCCGGCCAGCACAGCCGACGGAGGTCACATCCTTGAACTCCAGATATTTCAGGCAACACTGCAAAAGCAACACTGCCTGCGATAAACGCACATTTGCTTTAACCCCAAGGCCCACTTTTTAATGCCGAAACCTCACACTGCCAATTTTCTGCCCCTCTCATTTTTATATTATTTTCATGTTTCATGAAAATAATATTTCATGAGAATGTTCATGTCCTACCAGGACAGAGCTCAGAACAGCGTGCAGGCAATTCTCAAAAGATGAAGCAAAGCACAGATGGCCAGGGCGGACTGTAAGAAAAATTCCAAAATCCACAACAGGGAAAATAGGCTGATGGGGACCAACCAGCAGTTTACAAAATAGCAAGCACGCTCTCGGGTTCTCCGAAACTCTGCATCAGGCAGGATGAGGAGCCAAAGGGGGGGGGGGGGCGCAGTGATGGCCTTGGTGCTGGATCTCTTTAGGCTGCCCACTGCATTCCGGGCGGCCCTCTGGGGGGGCACACAGCAGCACTGGAGAAAGGAAAGGAAGCAACCCATCCACCAGCCCTTCCTGGGCCACGAAGGTGCCCTGTGTTGGAGCCAGGGGCCCAGTCTTGGGCACTGGCGCCCGCACAGCGACATACAAAGGATGCCGGACAATTCCAGCCGCAATGCCCAATTCAGCATTTTGGAAAATAAAATCTAGCCGCGGTCTGGAACCGTCTCTAGCCTTGAAGTGCGTTCTCCAACGGTTCCGCTCCGGGCCCCGGGCTGGCCAGAGCCGGCTTCCCGAAGCGAGGCAGATGCGCCCGGTGCCTTCGCAGACCAAGCCCCCGACCCGCCCCCCACCCAAGTCCCACCTGGGCACGAAGCCAACCCAGCACCCCCTGCACAGATGCGCGTCCCAGAAGCGGCTCCGGGAACCGGAGGGGGTGGCATCCTGCGCGGCACGGACTGCCCCGCTTCCAGCTTTGCTTTCGGGGCGACGGAGGCGACGGCTATTCCCAAACCCCCTCCCGACAACACCGAGAAACCAGCCGTCCAGGAAAACACGCACCTCCCGCGCACGCGGGGGAGAAACGTCCCCAGCCTTGCGCGACGGAGCGCGCTCTCGTCTCTGCCGGGCTGCGCCTCCCCCCGCCGGGAGCCCGCCCGACTCCGGGCTGGATCCGGGGCGCGCCCGGGCACGGAATGGGGCTCCACGGCCGCGGCGCTCCCCGGAGAGCCCCGAGCCCGCGGCGCTCCCTGCCGGGCTGCAGCTCCTCTCGCGGGCGGCCGCGCCATCTGGGCTCCCCGGTGGAACGGGCGCAGCGCCGCGGTGCCCCGCCACGGGCGCGATCCGATGGCGGGACCATTGCCGGCCTAGCCGGGCACGGGACGGCACCCCGGCGCCCTACGGAAGCGCGCGGAGGCGCTCCTCCGCCGGCAGGGGAGGTGGCGCAGCCCTCGCTGGCGCGGGCGGACTGTACCACCGCGCCGGCCCAGCCCCACGCGCCGCGCCCCAAGCCCCGCGGGCGCCGCGCTCCGTACCTCCGGGCTGCCCGCCGCGGCCATGGCGCCCATCCCGGCAGCCTCTCGGCACGGCTGGGCCGCGGCTCCTCCCGGCGCACGCCCCGG
>NW_025335289.1:20926-35289 GCF_004798865.1 Varanus komodoensis
GCCCGCTCCCGGGGAGGGCGGCCGCCCGTTGGATCGCGCCGCCGCCGGCGCGGGCGGCCAAGCGGGCGGGGGGGGATCCGGCCGGGAGGCGCGCCCGGCGACGCAGCGGGGGAGCGCGGGGCTCGGCGGGGCCGCGAGAGCGCGGGGCCCCGGAGGCACTGTGGCCAGGCGGCTGCATACGAGCCCGCAGCGCGACGCGGCCACCGAAAGGGCAAGCGCCGTTTCGGGAGGCATTAACGGAAGTATTACTCACAGATCACGAGGAGGAGGAGGCGTTCCCCGCCGCTCCTCACGAGTCAGCCTCACCTGGAATATCCTGGCCACCAGGATTCAAGAGAGATGCAGAAATACTGGAAAGGGTCCAGAGGAGGGCCACGCCGATGATCCGGGGTCTGGAAATACCGCCCTGCGAGGAGAGACTGCGAGGCCTTGGCATCAGTTCTCCGGCGCTCGGCCTTCCTCGTGGTCCAACTTTCACAGCCATGCATTGCAGCTGGGAAAACCCAGGGCTATTTTTTGTCACGGAACGCACCAGAACGGCGTTCCGGCACCCTTTTTTGACGGATTTTTCCAAGTGATTGTGAATCGCCTTGTCGGGCATAGCAGGTCGGCGGCAAAAATCATTAACATTGTGCCTGCGGGCTGCTTGTGTGTCGGTTGTGAGGGTGCTGCTCGGCTTGGGGCGCTGCTCGGCTTGGGATCGGTCGTGTGGTTGCGCGCTGTGTGCTCACTGCCGGCGGCGACCATTATGTTTGTGTGTGTGTAGTGACTGGCTCCGTGCAAAAGGGAAACAAGTTCTTTATTTCAAAAAACGTTGGTGAATTGGAAATCTTTTTTAGTGTAAAAGTGTGACCCCAAGACGTGAGTTCCGGCACCTTTTTTTTTTTTTTACAAAAAAAGCACTGGGAAAACCGTCGCCTTGACTGTACGCACTTTTCTCGGCAGCAATGTCTCTGCTTTTTAGTATGCTGTCCAGATTTGCCATGGCTTTCCTCCCCAGGAGCAAGCGTCGTTTAATTGCAGTGATCTGTGGATTGATCACTTGCAGCTAAGTGGGCACAGAATTGCGGGTTCTGATGCTCTGACACAAAGGTCCAGTTGTCACACACAATTTGACAGCCTTACAGGGACAACACGAGGTTGACGTTCTTCCACACACACGGATGTTCCCAAACGACCAGCGCTTGGCTGGCTCCGCGGCTGAGGTGGGGCCGAGGGGTGGGGGCTGCTAGCAAACTCCCCCACAAACCCAGGTCTGCTACTTGCCCAGTCAGCAAAGATCAACAGCAGCTCCTCCTCTTAGAGGGGAATCATCGGGACGGCAGCCAGCGGAACGCGGGGTCCCCCGGGGCTCTGTCCTGAGACCGATCCTGTTCAATCCTTTCATCAGTGACCTGGAGGGGGTGGGAAATTCACAGATGATGCTAAGTTGGGAGCAGTGGCCACAACTGAGGAGCAGGTGCTCCGGATCCAGAAGGATCTGGACAGACAGTGGAAGTGGGCGGGAGACAACAGGATGGCGTTCAGTGTGGAGAAGTGCAAGGCCTTGCGCTTGGGCCATAGGAATGGGTGTCATAAGTACAGGTTGGGGGACAAGTGGCTGGAGAGCAGCACTTGTGAAAGGGACCTCGGGGTGCTGGTTGACTGCAGGCGAAACCTGAGTTGGTAGTGTGATGCGGTGGTCAAGAGGGCGAACGCCACCCGTGGTTGCATAGCCAGAAGTGTGGCTTCTACATCGAGAGAGGTGTTACTACCACTCTATATGACTCTGGTGCACCAGCAACTGGAGTATTGTGCTCAGTTCTGGACCCCTCGTTACAGGAAGGATATAGCCAGGTCGGAGTCAGTGCAGCGAAGGGCCACAAGGTTGGTGGCCGGTTTGCAGGGGATGATGGGGTATGAGGCGAGACTGAGGGAACTGGGCCTCTTCAGCCTGGAGGAGACTCGGAGGGGCTCTGTTGCTGGCATACAGGTATGTGAGGGGGTGTCACACGGAGGTGGGTAGAGACCTGTTCTCCCCTGCAGAGGAAGGCAGGATGCGCTCCAACAGAGCAAAGCTCAGGGAACTGAGGTTAAATTTGGATGCCAGGAAGCACTTCCTGACAGTCAGGACCCCGAGGGTGTGGAATGGGCTTCCATGGGAGGTGGTGGCGGCCCCATTGGGGAGAGTGTCCAAGGACAGGCTGGACATGCACATGGTGGGCATGTCATGAGTGGAGCTGGGGGTCAGACTAGATGGCCCAGGAGACACCGTCTGATGTACTGTTTCTATGTTTCTAAGAAGTTTTACCTGTTTCATCCACATCTTTGCCAATGCTCGCTCATCACTGCCATGTCGTAGTTTCAGCTGTACATTTAAAAAGGCATTTTCTCAGATGCACATCAAAAACACACCGAACTCAGATAGGGTGAACCTGGGTGCAGTCTTGCACAGCTGTGAAACTCTGTGGGTTTTCACCCCAAAACGTGCTCCAGAACCAATGGATTAGAAACACAGCTTCCTTCTCCTTTTCCTCTTTTATTTACACCTCTGATATAAAACTACACCTGGAAAAAATCATTTTGTTCCATTTTATTTTTTTTTAAAAAACAGAGCTAGACTGCATCTGGATGATCTAAAAGGAATTTTAAAATAATATCAGCGTTGTGGGAAGAACCAGGAGAGAGGGCATGGCACTGAGAATGAATAAATATATTTGCTACAGGCGGAGAAATGCAGAGATGAGCTGGGACGGGGAGATGAGGAGAAGGTGAGATGGGGAACATGTGGAGGCCAGGACCGGAAGCAGGCACTGTGGGGGGAAGAGAGAGCAAGAGGCCCCGCAGCTCAGACAAACCCCGTGGAATGTGAGTGAGGAGCATGCGCCAACAGCCCAGGGGAAGAAGGGTGGAAAGGATGCCGAGTTCTAACTTGCGCATGTGCCAAAAGAGAAGCCATCTTGAGCAAAGGTCCGTTCCGAGTGAAGCTGCCCAAAGACCACGCAGGCATGTCCTGCCGAAATCGGCGTCTTTCCTTCGGAAGCTGCCAAGCAAAATAAAGTATTATTTTATACATGGGGGTGCGCAGGGGGGGTTGGAGTTTGGCTTCCGAGGTGTGGCTGCTGCCAATGCCTTCTGACCTCAGGAGGGTCAGAAACCGTCTTATGCCAAATGGTGAGGTCCCCGGTGTTCCTCACAAGTCCAGCGATCGCCGCTCCCACCGGTGAACGCCCGCAACCGCTCCGGTCCTCTCCCCCGGCCACCAAGAGGCAGCTTTGACTTGGCTTCCCGCTCAGGTCACGTCCTGATTCGATGCCCCTCGGCCCCCGGCATCCGGGCAGTGCTGCAGCGGCGGCCCCCCGGGGCAGGGAGGACTGGGCCGGGCGGGGCCCGGAGCCGAAGGGAGCCGGGGAGCCGTCAAGAGAGCGGGTCCCCGCCCAGGGGGGGCAGGAGCCGCGGGGGGGCGGGGGGCTCCACGCTGTGAGTCCGCAGGTGGTCCTTGAGCGACTCCTTGTAGCGGAAGCTGCGCCCGCACTCGGCGCACTGGTAGGGGCGCTCGCCCGTGTGGATGCGCTGGTGCTTGAGCAGGTTCTGCTTGCGGATGAAGCGCTTGCCGCAGACGGGGCACTGGAAGGGCCGCTCGCCCGTGTGCAGCCGCTGGTGGTTCTGCAGGTGCTCCTTGCGGCTGTAGCACTTGCCGCACTCCTCACACTTGTAGGGGCGCTCGCCGCGGTGCGTCATCTGGTGCCGCACCAGCCCCGAGTGGCAGTTGAAGCTCTTGCGGCACTCGGCGCACTCGTAGGGGCGCTCCTGGCCGTGGTGGCTGCGCTGGTGCACCTTCAGGCTCTTCTTCACGCCGAACATCTTGCCGCACTCGCTGCAGCCGTGCGGCCGCTCAGCCGGCCCCTGCGGGGCGAAGAGGCCCTGCAGCTCCTGCTCCAGCTCCAGCGGCTTGCTGGGCCTGCTGCGGGCCGGGCTCAGGGGCCGCGGGGCCGAGCCGCAGGGGCCCGCGTAGGTCTCCGCCGGGGGCTCTCCCGGAAACATCGCCTCCCTGGGCCTCGCTGGCTCCTCCGGGCAGGGGCGCTGCTCCTCCGCTTTGACCGCCATGGTGTCCCCGGCTGCAGAGGCGAGAGAGAGGGAGGAGGCGTCAGGCCAGAGGCCCACCCCAGGAACCGCCGGCGGGCCGAGGGTGGGATCCACGGAGCTCTGTGGAGAAGCTCTGCCCCCTCTAGGGCGGTCCAACTGGTTTATTCCTCTCCTGCCTTTTACAGCTTTCACATACCGTCCCACTGCTGACATCTTGGAACGGTTTACAACAAGCACAATTAAAATAAGATAAAAAAGGGTACAGCACCCAGAGATAAATATTAAACCACAATTAAGACTGATTAAGAATGAAAATAATGGGAGAATAAAAAGGTTTTCACCTGGCGCCAGAAAGAAAAAAGCATTGGCACCTGGCAAACCTTTCTGGGGAGTGAATTCCACAACTGGGGAGCCCCCACCGAGAAGGCCCTCCCCTGGGCAGGCACCCTCTTTCCAGGAGGGGTCCTGAAGCAGGACCTCTGCCTCGGATCTCAAGGGGGAGGGGGGGCAGACAGGGAAGTAATTTGTAGCTTGTTGAGACAATAATTGCACATCGGTTGAGTTTGCATGGAACGGTTTTTAGTTTTAATGATAATTTTACGAGCAAACTAAGTTATACATGAAACAGTTTCTGTTCCTAAACTAACCAAGTCACTTTAGATCCATGAGCACTACCAATAGCGAGTTCTTCCATTTTTCTCAACATCTCCTTTTCCCCTCAAACTTTCCAGGGGAAAAAATGGGGTCAAAATTCCAGGAAATTTTACACCAAAGGAAAAAGTAGCAAAATCCAATTAAAACGCAACTATATCGAACACCAGCAAAACCATATCAAACAGCAGGAAGAACGGAATTCAAGGGCTCCTCAAATACCAGTAAAAGAAGCAGTAACAAAAGGGACCTGAAAGATGGTACAGGTACTGCCTGGGGAACACTCCCAAGAGGGAGCTCTGAAATTTGGGTGCCACGACAAACAAGACCCTCGATACACCCAACCTCAGGGAGCAGGTGTACCCAGAGCAGAATCTCTGAAGGGAAGCTGGTCTGGCAGATGCCATCGCTTCTGGGGCAACAGATGTCCGAAGTACTATTTTAAAAGTACTATTTAGGAAATCCAGGGAGCCTCAGGCAGGAGTTGGCCTAGGCCTGCTCTCCCATCCCGTCCCAACCAAGCGCCGTGCGTCTGAGATTCACTGATCCCGGTTCAGAGGCAGCAGGCATCAAACTCCGGGTCTCGCGAGCAGAAATGCTCTCAGAGGTTCCTCAGGGAACCTCTGCGGCCGTTTGCCACGTGCCGCCCAAAGGCGGTTTTGCAAAGAACACGGGTCGTGCGTCGCGCTGCCTGTTTCTGAGCTGTGGGTCGAGAATGCGGCGAGGGCCGCCCTCGCCCCTACCAGGATCAGGCCCCCGTCCCTGGGCCGATGGTGGAGCCCGGGACGGGCGCCTCAGGTCCTCCGTGTGCGTGGGTGAGGGCGTCCCCGTCCGCGTCACTGCGCCAAGCACGTGTGCGTAGAAAGGCTTCCCTCTCTCTTCTCACTCATCGCAGGATCAGGCCTTTTCTGGATGGGACGAGCCCCCCAGAGCAGGTCGGCTTGGGGTGGCACAGAAAATAACGTCCCCGGCCGAGCAACAAGGACGCGCCCGAAGGGGGGAGGAAAGCCCCTCCCTGCCCGAGAGCCGGTCAGAGCGGATCCGGCAAGAGCGGGGAGCCTCGGGCTTCCCTGGCCGGCCGGCCGGCTGGCCCCTGGCCCTGCCTCACCCGCTGCCCGGCCGGATCCTGCCTGCGCCCAGACTCTTCCGGCCCTCCCCAGCCGGGCGGGTGCGGCGGCTCACCTGTGCCGGGGCCTGCGAGGATGTCTCTCCCCGCCGACTCCCAGTGTCCGCGCACACACGGCTCCTCCTCTTGCTTGATCCACGACAAGAAGTCGTGGGCGGACATGAGGACCTCGGCACCTGTGGAGAGAGGACACCGAGCGATAGGCGAGCCGGCTGGGAGGCCGTGCGCCGGGTGGCCAGGCGCCACGGGGCCGCAAAGCAAGCGAGGACACGGGAGCCGAGCGCACGCGTTTCCCGCACTTCAAAACAGGCCTGGCACGGTGCGTAATGCGTGGCGGAGCCGGAGTGGCGGTCAGGGCCAGGGGCAGGGGCTCCGGAGAGCCAGGCGGCGGCCCCTGCCTGGCCGCGACATTCCCTGGGTGGCTCCAGGCAAGTCACACGCCGCTTAATTTACCTCACAGGGTTGTTGTGAGGACCAGACAGAGGGAAGGATTCTAGAAGCTGCCTTGGGAGCCTTGAATGGAAAAAGTTGGGACAGAAATATGCCTTCTACTCATACCAACAAACCGATACTCATATATTTATATATAATATATATATAATTTTATATTGTTATTTATTTTATATTGTTATTATTGTAATTTTTATTATGTTGTAAGCCGCCCCGAGGCTTCGGCGAATGGGGCGGCATATAAATGTTTTAATAAATAAATACATAAATAAATAACGATTGCTGGGTGATTGGTTTATTCTATGACTAAAGGGCAAGCATTAAAAGCAGCGGCTCTTCCCTCGCCTGGTCACTGAACACCCCGAATTGCTTTGAGTTTGGAAGGATGTCACTAGGGAACGCTTTCCACAAAGTTGGAGCCACTGCAGAGAAGGCCCTGCTCCACCTTGCCCCTGGTTTTCATGAGCCGGCAGCGCTTGGTCCAGGGAGAGCCAAGTCCAAGGCTTCCCGGCTAAACCTCGGACAAACCATAACTGACCCCACATGGCCCTTGCGAAGTTAAAAGGGGGAAGGGAGCCAGATAATCCTATGGGATCCCAGAGGTGTGGGGCCGCGCCCAGCTCAAGGGCCAAATGCAGCCTCAGGGACGTGGTCAGGGCTGAATGCAAAACCGGCAGAGTCAAAATACCAAAAGCAGCTGCATCTTTTCCGGAACGTTCTTTGGCCCATAAGAAAAGCCTTAAGACAGGCTTCTCCATCTTTCAGAACGGGACAAATATCTCAGGGAAGAAGCAGGACCCCATCCGTGGTGGGGGCACAGGGGAAGAGGAATCTCATGGGGGAATCTCCGCCAGCCGGATCGGGACCTCGGGAGGCCCTCCTCCAGCCCCTCTGCTGTGCGCTGCGGGGTAAGGGCGGACGAAAGCTGCAGCTTGGGTAGCCCGGCCTGGTTGAAACCCTCCAGGCTGGCCCTTCCGCTCCTCCCAGCCCTGCTCCCTGCACCGGGTCAACGGGGCTTCCCCGCAGCTCCCGGAGAACCTCCTGGCAGGACATTCCCTAGAAAATGAAAGCGCATCGAGAAAAACAGCCATGCCAACTGCCGCAACATGGAGGAAAGCGCAAGCGGCGAAAGCACACCACCCCAGCCAAGGGCACGGGGTTCCCCACGGAGCGTCGCACGATCCCGCGGTCGCACAAGTCACCTGCACACGGGTCGGGAGGGATTCCGCGCTCCTGCGGGAACGGCCCTCCTCCAGCGAAAGGCTCCTCCTGCTTGATGCGGGTCAAGAGGTCGGGGGTGGCCATCAAGGGCTCTGCTTTGGGGAGAGACAATCGGAAAGGAGCGCTCAGACCGGCTGAAGCAGAAGGCAAGCCCCCCCCCCCGCCCTCATTGCGACTCTTCCGGAAGGGCAGGGGCCAAATCTCCGTTCCGAAGGCACACGGCGCGGTCAAAGCTGCAATGCCAAGACTTTTCTCCCCCCATTCTGATCACATCCATCCCGGCTCACTGTCATACTGCTCCTCAAATTCAAGTTTCCAGTCCTCAGCAGAACTGCTAGAGCCTCCTACCTCTCTAGACCTGACTTACAGACGTAAAGATTACCTCGTTGGACCAGACCGAACACCCAAATGTCCATCTGGAGTTCAGCTAGCCATGTTTCCAGCATTAATTTTATGCATGTATGTATTTAAAGCATTTGTAGACCGTCCCATTACTGAAGTCTTGGGATGGTTTAACAATACAAAATATAAGAAAAGAGAAAAATGATTAAAACGTAGCGTCCTAAAATTAGCAATAATAAAAGCCCAATTAAAACAGTCAGGCCTTAAAACATTGGGAAAATTTGGGTAGCCAAGTGCTGGACATGAAGACAAAAGCTCTCTCTATTTGTCCCTAGTGTAAAGGTACACTGCCACTGAACGTGGAGGTTCTACCCACCACCATGGCTAACAACGGCGGGCTTCATTTGGTGGCCTTTGAGAGCTTTTAGAGGACTACTGCCCTGTGGCACCTGCAGCGGCTACTCAGGCTTGTGCCGGCTCGTTTCCCTTCCCGACTCTCATCTTCCGCTCGTGACCAACTGTGCCCCTGATCTGGAGCACGGGAAGCGATTCCGGGCGGAGAGAGGGACGCGGTTTGCTTTTTCCTCGAGAGACAAAGAGAGGCTGGCCGGCCGCTCATCCAAAGGGCGTTGACAGCCGCGCAGGCACCCGAAAAGAACCGCGAGGGCCATTTCGGAGGGTCCCCCTTGGGCACTGGCTTGGGGCACGGCAGACCCGGCCCTCCTTGGGACCCCCATCTGCGAGCAGAGAAGACGACGCCGAAGGCAGTTCCCCACCCCATTAACAGCCGTCAGGAAGGAGCGCCCTCCACACAGGGATGCCTGCCCCATGCCGCAGCTCCCCGGAGGGGCTTCGCCGCCCCCTCCCCGCCCCGGACAGCCTTCCTCACCTGCGCAGGGATCCGCGGCGATCTCCCGCTCCTTGGCGCTCTCCTGCTCGGCCAGGCACGGCTCGGCTCCCCGCTCGATCCTGGGGTGGGCCTCCGGCTTGGAAAGGTTCACCTCTGCGCCTGGGGGGGGCACCCAGGGAGGGGCGTGAGGGCCTGGGGCAGGCGGCTGCCCTCCCGCTGCCTTCCGCCCCCCCGCACCGCCCCGGTGCCTCCCGTCGAGGTCTCCTCGCGCACCCCAAAGGCCCCCCTCCTGCTGGGAGAGGATGGGAGGCGCTGGAAGGCCGGGCGCCTCCAGCCGAGCCGGCATCCCGCCTGCAGAACCGGGGAGCCGGCGCGACCGAAGGGGCCTTCAGAAACGGGCGAAAGCCGAGCCCCTCTCTGCAAAAGGGGGCCCACGCATCCCCAGGCACCCGAGTGGCCATTCCATGGGGCTTGGAGCCGCAGTGGGGCTCGCTCTGCAACAGCCTGCAGTTTATCCGCCCCCCCTTCTGCTTGCCCACCGGTGCGAAACTCGGCCAGCCTGAAGGCCCAGTTCGATCCTGGGGAGCTTTCCACGGGGAGGCTCCCGTGTTGGGCAGGAGCAAAATGCCCCCGTACCCGTGAGCTGCTCAACCTTCTGGAACGGGAAGGGAACACAGCGATCTGGGAACCTCCAGTGGGCAGATGTGGGACCCCAGAGGAGCCCAGCTGGGCCACAGGTCTTGAGGTCCCCCTCCTGGCCCGGGCCAAAATCAAAAGCTCTGCTCAGGCATAAATTAAACTGCTCTGGAACTGCAGAACTGAAGGAAAACAGCCACAAGATGTGATTTTGGGGATCCTCAGTGCAGGTCTTGCTTCTGCCACAAATTAAGCAAGCTGCTTTTCGCGCACCTGTGTGTGAGAGCAGGATGCAGACTGCCTGCCTGCCCACCTCACAGGGCTGTTGTGACAAAGCTCCTATCTGTGAACTGCTTCAGCACTCACTACTCATGAGAGGCAGGATGGCGGAGGCCGAGAGTGCCGGACCGGAGCTCGGAAGATCCGGGTTCGAGTCCCCGCTCAGCCATGGGGCCAGCTGGGTGACTTGGGGCCTATCAGACTCTCAACCCAGCCAACCTCACAGGGTTGTTGTTGTGAGGTCCCTGAGAGAGGGAAACTGACAGGAGTGCAATGAATAACATAAAAATAGAAGTCCTTCTACCTAAGCTCAGCAAAGACTCGTAGTTTTCTTTCACCAGGTTGTTGTACAGGTCCTTCTGCCATTCGGCCAAGTTCTTCCACTCCTCGGCGGAGAAATACACCGCTATGTCGACAAACGTCACCGGCATCTGCAAACAGAAAGGCCCTCAGACACCGGTGGGGGCGGGGGGGGGCATTGCAATTCCCAGCATCTGCAAGAACCAGGAGATGGGAAACCCCCTTCTCTGGGGGCGGCTGCCAGGCAGGGCAGCGATTCCAGGTGAGACAGTCGGACCTGCTGGAAGGCAGCGTTTTAGGATTCCGTGGTGCAGCCCCGCTTCCGGCCCACGGGTCAGGTGCCATTTCCGAACGCCCTCGGGGGCTGGCATGCCACAGAGGGCAGGGCCACGGAGGCTGGCTCAACACGCTCCCTTCTGTTACCCAAACACCAGCGCTTGTTACAGCTCTTCCAGTGGGTGACTAGGCGTTAGGAGAGATTTCAACCTTCCACTGGGTGCCAAAACAGCTCACGAGTCAAGAAGCCAGCCGAAGGTTGGTGGCTGGAGGAAGGGGTGGGCACGGGGAAGGGGCGTGGTCTTTGGGGGCCCCCGGAGGGCTGCTTTTGCCCCTCTGGTCTGAGGTCCTGCGCCCCGGCTCTCGGCTGATCGTACCTCCTGCTACTTCCTCCTGCCCAGAGGAAGGGATGGCACCGGATCAGCCCTGTCTGCGGACGTAGTCTTCCCCCTTCCCAGAGCCCCATGCCCCGGCCCCCCGCTGCCACACCCCCTTCTTACGGCTACCTTGGGGATCTCTCCCTTGGCGCCTGGCGGAAGCCGCAGCACCCAGAAGTTGCGGTTCTTCAGCAGGTTCTCCATGTTCTCCAGCCGCCGCTGCAGCAGCCCGTACTCCTGGATCAGGGTGCCCAGCACGGCCCACTTGCTCTCCAGCTGGTTCCCGAACTCCATGGTCGTCTTCTCACAGTCCAGCAGCTTCTTCTCGGCGGTGCCGGACCGGCCCTCGAGGCTGAGCAGCCGCGTGGCCAGCAGGTCGATCTTCCTCTCCATGGCCTGGACGGTGGCCACCACGCTCCAGAGCGAGGCCTCGGCCGTGTGCAGCTGGGCCTCCCGCATGTGGCTCAGCTCGGGGACGAGGGGAGGCTGCAGGGGCATGAGGTGCTGAGCCTCGACGTTCCATTCCTGGATCTGAAAGAAGACCGGAGCGTCAGGGAACCCGGAGCTTTCCGGGTGATCCAACCTCTGCTGGCCACCACTCACAAGGATGCCATGGTGGCCGTCGAGAAAACAGCCTTTTCTGCAGCACTTCTGCAAACTGCAGAGAAAAAGATGTTGACTTCCTGGCGTGACACAGAGGACTGGGACTTCCCTCTGGCTAAACATGCAACAGGTCGCAGCCCTCAGCACTGCAGCATGCTGCGGACTGGTTGTGACCTGGAGATGCCGGGTCTGAAGAGCGCTGTCTCTTCCACCGAGGTGCTGCCCTGCAGGGAGCTCAGGGCTGAGTTAGGCTGAGTGAGGACTTCCGCCTGGTTATTAACGCCTCCAACAAAAGAGACCTTCCTAAGCCACATCTTTCTCAACCAAAAGGACCCTGCCTGTAGGAACGTGCCAAGGAGTCCCCAAGCCCATCAGCAGCTCGCAGCCAGAACAGAGCGTTGGAGCACCCATACGCTTTGGCCTACAACTCGCATCAGCGATAGGCAGCAAGCCCAGTGGCCAGAGAGGATGGGGGTTGTAGTCCAGCAATATGGAGCTCACCTACAGCTTTAAAGGTTATCAGATTTATGGTAGAACTAATCCACAGAAGCTTAACTTGTAATACGCCTGTTTGCCTTTCAGGTGCCCAAGATCTGTTGCTTTTATAATTTGGATGTTCCAGCTCAGGTTTAACTCAAACCTGCCTCTTTGCAGCGAGAATGAGCTACTTTTTTTCAGATCTTTCAGACAGTGCTTAAAAGCAGGAGGAATCTGGCAGCTTTCTTAACCCCCGACAGGTGCCCTCCAGTTGTGCTGGCCTTCAGCTCTTCTCAGCCTCCACCATTTGGCCAATTACCCGGAATGGTGGGAACTGTAGTCCAAAATAGCTGGAAGATGCCGGGTTGGGATGGCAGCACGAAGGTGACCCATGTGGGGAGGGAACGCGATGCAGGAGGCACGGCCCCCCCGCTTGCTGCTCAACCACCTGGAGGGCTTCTTTTCTAGGTGCCTCCTTTCCTGGCGACCGCCACCACTTCGGCTCCGCTTGGCCTCTTTCTGTGGGCTGACTCACCTTTCCGGAAATGCCTTCCGCTTGAGTCCCTGCTCCCGGCCACAAGCCAACGTGGCGTCCACGCAGCTGCAGATGCTCACGCTCGTCCACAGCTCACCCGGCCGGCTCCCCACCTCCACCCCCTCGAAATGTTTACTGCAAACGGCTCAGGGTGGGACCATCTTGCTTCTGCTATAAACAACTGCATACCAGCATCCCAAGTCGGCTGCAGGAGCCGGCAGCCCATTCAGAGGCTAGAAGCCTGTTCCATCCCTTCCAGTGGCCATCCTGGAAAGGCAGACTCCTGGCCTCATTGCAGGATGCGGCCCCTGGTTCCTACCAGGATGGACGAAGCAACCTGCCCCTCCTTTCCTCTGGGGCAAAGCAGATATTAACTAGAAGCCAGCTCCATTCTCATGCCTTCCGTGTTTATTCTGGAGTAGACACCGGGTTCCCAGTCAGGGCTGGAGCCCCAGCAGAGGGGCGCTTTAACCCTTTCCCAGTTTCTTTGGGACCCAGCTGGACTGGCGAGAGCCACACACCTGTGATTCCTACCGCAAGACGGAGAGCCATTAAGCAAATGAACCACGCTCTGGCTACAGAAATTGCGGCCATCGCTCCCTGACCAGCATCAGGCCCCTGCCAAGTGGGAAAGGGGCAGAGCCTCCCCCATCCCTGGAAGGCCCCAATTCGTGTTTGGGGTTCCGGGTCTGATCAGAGTGAAAACGAGCCAAAAAGCTGCATTTTTGGCTTCTGGTCCCTGATTGTGAGGAGACTCGCAACGCCTGGGTGTCTGCACCTTTGTGACCAGCCTTCTCAACTCTGGACATTTTGGATTTCAGCTCCCATCATGCCCAGCCAGCATGGCTGATGAGCAGGAAATCTGGGAGGCATCTGGAAGCCATGCGATCCAGGACAGCTGCTCTGGATTACGTAGATCAAACAGTGGCTTTCAAAAGGGTGTCCTAGATGGAAAACGTGGCCAGGCGAGACGTCTCTCACCACTTCTCAACACCGTGTTTCCAGGACCCTCAGAAACTCCCATTTTTGGCAAGCGAGTCAATTAATGTGAAAACCCGAATAAAGCAAGCAAAAACGTTTACAAAATAATTAACCATTGGCCTAAGTTACACCAATCCGAGAATATCTGGGGTTTGAGAAATGCCATCGGTTTTTTAGATGGGGATTAGGAGGCAGGGCTGAAGTCCAAGCATGCTTAATCAACAGCCACTTTCTGGAAATTCAGGCTGGCCGGGCCAAATTTTCCTTTATGTCCAGAAGGGCCTGAGCAAATTCAGCTGTGATGGTCATGCCAGGGTGAGCACCGAGGGCGGCAAGGAGGGATCGGCGGAAGAGACTTGCTTCATATGTGGAAAATCTCCCCTAGTCCAAACAAGCCAACAGTTTAGGCATAAGTTAACAGAAAGCTGTCTAATTAGAAAGGAACAGCAAAGGAAGCTGAGGCAGCTCAGCAGATGGGAGTGAAAGGACCTAAGTTGGTGCCCCCGCTTATCCAAACAACTCCCCACCTTTCAAGGGGGCAACAACGTCAACCCACCCGGTCCGATGGGAAGGAGCCATGCAATGGCTCGCACCCCCCACCCCTCTTCCACCTAGAGCCCCACGGCTTTGGCCGCCCCACGGGCACGCAGCCGCCATGTTTCTGCATCCCTGGCCCCACATGCCACACTTGCGAATGGGGCAGGGGTGCCTGCAGTGACCACAGGGCAGGGGAAAGCCAGGCAGCCGTGTCAGCCGGGCCCAGAAAGCCGGCTGTGGGGTCTCAACAGGGGCAGGAGTGCAGAGGGGTCAGAGAGACAAGAGCTGAGCTGGGCACTCAACTGCAAGGAAGCTCAAGGCCAACAGGCCACACGACACCCCCGGCCACCCCCCTGCTTGGCTTGCTTGCTGGCCACAGCCAGGGGCAGCTCCGGTCTGCTCCCACCTAGGGCTGCCTGCAGAAGGCCGGGTCAGATGCCGGCTCATTCAGTCTTACGCAGCACTCGAAACGGCCCCCGGGTTTGGTCAGAGTGAAGGCTCAAGGAGGCCGGCCTGGAAGCCCCGCGTCCAAGCCCAACTCTGGCACAGACCCTGCGGCTTGTATTCAGCATCAAAAGCATGGTAACGAAAGGGACAGAGTTCAGCTAACTAAGGCTTGTATCCAGTCAGTCAGTCTTAAAGAATAGGCCATTGAAA